>NC_066875.1:30705908-31005908 GCF_022985175.1 Labeo rohita | reverse complement strand
AGGAATTACACCGTAAAGTGTAGATATCTCACGACCTCTTGCAGAACGAGCGCTTTGCGCTAGAGCACCGCAAGTCACGCTCCTGCTTGAGCGCGCCCCCAATTCCTCAAACCTCTTGTGGTTTTCTTGCGCAGAATATCCCGCGATCGGAGGTGCTAATTGACTAAATGTATTTAGACTTGTCTAAATAGCATCATAAACACAGAATAATTAAACTAAAAGCGTCGGAAGTATCATTCAAATAATTTTGGCACCACGCAGGAAATGAGCCTACTAAATTATGCAATTTATTAAAATTGTGATTAATCTTAATACGATTATGATGACTGGTATTTTTATGGTTATTGCTGGTGTTGTTCGCAAAATTGTGAGACTATTGCAGTTCGCAAAATAGAATCTTTTAAGGGGGGTAGCTGAAAAAAACGGACCTTTCCCTTTTTCGCAACTGTGACGAGCACAGGCTTTTATTTCCCAGAGGAACTCTGCATATTCAGTAGGCCTATAATAAATTCCTCCCGCGAGTGAGGCAGGGCGCAATAAGTCGGTACATCTCTATAAAAGTTAATTAAGAAAGCCGCTTTCGGTCAACAAAACAATTTTCATATTTAGTTCATAAATAAATGTCCCCTTATCATCGGCGGCGGTCAGTCAAACGAGGATGAAGGAAACGCGGATTAAACTGTAAAAATCTAATGCCACAATAGCATTATGTGATGTCTGAATTGAAACCTACCAAGCTCAGATTTGTTATTGACGCCCACCCTTAACTCTGCAGCGATCAGAGAGCGGAGGGGAGGGGGGGCGGAGAGGGAGATTCTCAGCTAGATAACACAACCCCATTTATGGACTGATCCGATGACGTACATTGCAGAAAGTTCTATAAAAAACCTTCCGTACATACAAAGTGTGTCGTGCCATCCCCCAGCACCCCCCACCCTCCCCGCATCCGCCTCCAGCCCCCTTCCCCCCGCATGCCCACACCCACACCACCAACCCACATCTCTATCCCTCTCTGTCTTATGAACTAAAATTATATTATATATACGTTTTTGTTTCTAAATAAAAAAATGTGCATGCGGTAAATGAAAACATGACTCGTGTTTAGAGGTGTAATCAAATCACAAACAAATAATCGTTTAATAATAGCAACAACAACAGCAACATTTCACTCTAAACAAGGCTAAAAAATATATTTCGCATATCGATGCATAAATATTTCGGCATTCGCCACTGGATTTTTTTGCAAGCAAAAACAAGCATTATTTCGTTGAAAAACACAGAGCTGAAATTATGCATGAGATTTTTGCTCGTAAAAAAAACGGCGCTCGTGACCGTTTCGTTGCATGTCAACAATAATGTTCACAATATTTGCCCGATAATAACAAGAGCGTTACGACAGGATTGCAATGGCAAAACAGCGTTAATAAAATCTAGTTATAACAGCAGCTGCTATGATTTTCGGACCAGTCCGAAAAACATATGCTGCTTGTCCCACTTGATTTATGTCACTTTCAAGTCAGCTGTTTTTGTAACAACAGAGATTTTCTCGCCAACATGTTTCGTACGATTATGACAAGGAAAAAATGTTTAATAGAGAAATTACCGATTTAGCAGTGCTGAAAGAAGCTAACGCTGCCGGACAAAGAGAAACAGTCATAAGGATCATTTAAAAGCAGCTAAATGACACACTGAATGTCTTCCGCCTGATAGACTCTTGATTAACGCAGTGCTGAGGCGCCCGTGGGCTTTCATATCTGTCTGTTTGTCATTCAATCGCTTCACCCTTTAATCAGATTCTTGGATACAAAGAAAAAAAAGAGAGCGACCGTAGCCAATATCCTCCGCTCATCCCTCTCAGAAACTGAGACGAATTCCTAAACTTAGTCGGCATAAAAGTCAGAAAATCATCAGCGAAAGGCTCCTTTAAAACGCTGACTGTCCTAATTTTGCCTCAGTCTTGCACAGCTTTTCTTCAGCTTTCTCCACAATACGCGTGACACCCTCTCAGCCATTTCCTTATCAGGCAATCTTATCGGTGGCTCCATCTAACCCAGTCTGAACAAAATCTGACCACGCCTATCCAAATTCTTATTCACTTTAACTGGAAATGTATCTATATGAACGCACAAACACACACACACAATGTTTTGACCATCGGGCTATTTTTGGCGAGGCAATTCAAAATACTTTAACATGATATGTTATCTGTGGCGAAAGCTTTTAGCTCTAAGTGGTTCCCAACTGTTCGGCGTGTGCACAGACAGACCTGTGCGCTGGGGAGCGAGATGAGCAGGTGATGCTGGAGGAGAGGAGTGGAAATCTCGGGATGAATGAAACGGAGAAGCGGTCCGTAGTAAAAACACTAGCAATATGTCCACGATGACGAAGTGAGGAGATGCTACAGACGCGATTACATTGATAGGGCTGGTTGCACCACTTTAGGATCGATTCAACGAATAAATTATCCCTCCATGCTAACGAAAACAACATTTAGCTGATAAGAAAGGTTGATGAGAATGACAGCCACAGATAGATCGACAGATAGACAGACAAATAGATAGATAGATAGGTAGATCAGGATCTTTTCGTTTTCAGCAAGACAATAAGCAGGAGGTAGCTCGTGCTGAGTCGTATATTTTATTAAAGACATGCCCCATTATTCAACAAGCAAAGAAAAGCGTGTGCTAGACAATTGCGCATTTAAGACA
Organism: Labeo rohita; assembly: GCF_022985175.1. Classification (NCBI taxonomy): domain Eukaryota; kingdom Metazoa; phylum Chordata; class Actinopteri; order Cypriniformes; family Cyprinidae; genus Labeo; species Labeo rohita. The sequence goes on along the minus strand of NC_066875.1, from coordinate 31,003,200 downwards.
ACAAGAATTCCGCAAGCGTTTGATTAGGATGAGGACGGAAAGTCAGCTGTTTACGCACTTACATGCACTATTTACTTATTTTTTGTGTTGTGCTATAAATAACAACACATGTAAAGCAACCGCTAAATGTGAACGTCTCTATAGGGGTGAACTGTGGGATATAGAAATTAATACATCATTCCTTTTCAGTGAATTCGTGACAGAACCGTGGTTGTTAATTGAAACAACTTTACCACCGTTTGGTTTTCTGCTCTAGTCACAGTGTAAAACCATACGAGTAAAGTAGAGGGAAAATGTAAAACGATAACGCAAGTTTAACATTTCCCTCATGACTCAGTGCCTTGTCTCTGCCATCACTAGCCAAAGCGATTCTTCACAGCGCAAGATTTTCTCCATCCGTAACCACTAATCAAAGTTAAAATGCGTAAAGAGGTGGCATTTCTCTCTGTGTAGAAGTAAAACATCTGCCCAAGGAGGGCTGCGAGTAAAGTGGAGAATAAAACAAAGAGGTCTTACCTTTTTAAGAGCTGACAACCACTATCAGTGGTTAGATCTCCAAGACCAACACTTGCATTTCCCAAAGTTAACGCTGTGCACCAAGTGGAGCTTGCAAAGTACGCGTACACTACAGCAGCTCTACGATTTCAACTTTCACATGCTCTAAGTGGCGACAAAACTCCAAGCGCAAAGTAAGCAGCCCCACTATCGACTGGTTCTTTTCCTCGCGTTTGTTTCTTTGCTTTGTTTTTTCACCGGGCTCCCTCCGAAAGCGAAAAAAGAAGGAAAAAGTCAAACAATTCCCTAGCTTTGGCAAAAGAACTGCAAAACACAAAAGGCGATGTCCACTCACTCCGTGTTAGTCCGCAGCGTTCAACGACTCCCGGTGCCTCTGTCCAAAGTGCTGAAATCATAGCACAGCTAAGGTTACTTAGAGGCAAAAATCTATACTTTCGTTAAGTGCCACTTGATATTGCTTTACTCTATTGCTTCCCCACGCCTTGTCACGTGAATATATCCTTGGCAAGCCCGTCCTGTTAATATTTGATCACATGTTGGCCGGTCGTTTTCTTAACAAAAGAATCACTTATCTGAAAAGTCGCTCATAACCCTCTAAAGAGGAGTCCCCCCCAAAAGGCTTGAAACCCATGTCCCCAAATCACACAGTAATAGCGCCTTGGTGCTCTGCTTTTGTCCTGCAGGGCAGATGGACATATCTACACATGTTGCTTTTTCACTTACGCTTGTAAGAAAAAAAAAAAGATATTCAGTTTAAAGGCTAAAAGCCCAACAGGCATCAAAGCGCAGATTGGCACACAGCGCAACAAAGGCAAAAAAAACCCAATTAGAAGGTATACTCTCTACGGCTGTGTATGTGCCTGCGTTAGGTTTGCTCAGATAATTTTTTTCTTCCTCTAGCCCTAAGAATCACAGAAAACAGCAGCATTACAAAGTTTTTCATTCATGTTAGCAAACCTGAACCCTCGTGTAAGTAGCCTTCAGCGTTAGGGTCTATAAGCCCGAGAGCACTCGTATGTGTCGTACATCAAAATCTGTTCTTTTGATAGCAACCCTACAGTGTAAACACAAGCCATGCCTTTTGGAGTAATTATTCCTTTAAGTGTAGTATTTCCATGCTACTTACCATGTTCCCCTATGCTGTCCTGGAGATAGAAGTGTCTTAATATCCACACACTCCAACAGATGCTGGTAGGTAATGTGTCTTGTTTGAAGTCATCATATGAGAACTTCTGCCGTGCTCAGAAGATCGCCCACCACTTGGGTGACTTATGAATCTAATAACCCTTTGCAATATCCGCGTGCTTAAACTCTCTAACACCTTGGTGACTGTGCCGACAGGACAAATAGCAACCAGTCGCGATTTACCCAAAACCCCTATACAGATTTACGCAGTGCCCTCGCTCAGAGAAAAGCCGTTAGTGCTCTTACGTGATTGAAAGAAGCGAAGGCGGTCAAGTTTAGGTAGCAACTACAACCCCGAGACGCTGAGTGAAAATGAATGACCATGAGAAAAGTTGCGCATCCAAGACGGCAATGTGCACTTTTTTTTCGCGTGTCTGTGCGTGCATTGCGCGTGATATGTCAACATTACGCGAAGCCGGTACAGTTCAAGACATTTTTCAATCTGCCCGTGTTCCCAGCTGAGGGATAAGTCAGGTAAGATCACATTTCACAATATTATTTTCTGCCAAGTAGGACTAAGTTCTCGGGAGACTTGTTGCTGCTGCTACAAAGCTGTGCTACTGAAAGCCAAACAGAGGAAAAACATGGGTTTAAGTACCATACTTACATCTGTGCAATACACTTTTGAGCTTCGTTATGTGTGTACTATAGGAAAAGACAAAAAGCTGAATCCTCGTCAGTCTTGAGGCACGCTGTCAACTTAAAGAAATGACAACCTTATTTTCCCCCGTACGCCTTTATCTTGACATAAAGAATGAAATGGAAGTCACGAAATCCAAGTACGACCGTTGTCTGTTATCAGTAAAATTCCATCAGAGCGCGAACACTCAGACATCTAATTGTTATGCAGTGACGAGGCGCTATGCTTGGATGTGTCCTACAAATGTGCTGGAAAGTAACATGAGTAATAGGTGGTATTTACCCGCATATGAGCCAAGATTCGTTCGAGCCGGAGAGTTGTAAAAGACATGAAACGCTATTGTATTTATAACTCAGAGCAACAGTAAACAGTATGCTTAGGCAACACGGACACGCACAGTCAACGAGCTGGGAGCAAAGAAAGGGAGAACAAGTTCAAAAGATCAGTGGACAGACACATTTTCTCACTGAAACTTCCCATTAACAAACCTTGTTTTCATCTAAACTCAGGAATCCAAGTTGCTGTTCTGATTCAACAAGTTCATTCATTCATCCATTCATCCATATGGGGCCCTGGATTACTGCCAGTATCAATCAGAATCTGACTGATTTGCTTGTTAGTCAGCAGTGGGACATAACAGCATATACCTGACAGTTGATCCCCTCATATCGGACATGAAGCAAACGCAAACAGGCTGTCTCTGTGTTTGTCTGTTGTCGTCTTGGGTTTGCTTTACTTTGAGAAAAAGCTGATTACACGCAATCTCTCATCCCTGCCAGTCTGCTTAAGATATAATACAATTTAAGACAGCTGTTCTTCAGACCGGGTTCTTAAGGTTTTTCAATTAATTCTCCATGTCTGATTCCCTTACAACACTTGTCTGGCCACAATACATGCCTTATGCAAAATCGAATCCGTCTTTCTTTTAAAGGTTTATTTACTGACTTTTTATTTTTTGAACACTTGTCTGTTACTGAGCTTCCTGCCTCACATTCATCCCTGCGTGACTCGTTTTGCTCTTGCAGGTCTTGGTGCACTGCAGACGTACTAGTTCCTCATGATCAGATGAGGATCAACAATGTGCTGTCAGGACACATTAATGAGCACGGATATTACCAAAGAAACGTTCGAAAGAACGAACGGCATGAAGGTTGAAGACACTGTCACAGGTGAGTATAGTTCATGGAGTATATTTAAAACGAAGACCGTCGAGATGGATGGAGAGCTATGTTGCTTAGGGACAAGGCCCTTGAAGTGGCTAAACAGAATAAAATGCCGCCTCATTGTACTACAAGTGTAGCTCATGCGGAGGGGTCAGGGCCAGTATTGAGGACACCACACTGATGCTCTTCTGAATGTCTAAACGCAGCATCCAGAACCTCCCTCAGATAACCCGTCATCGCTTCCTCTCCTTTCTCAAAACTGCATCACTTCATCACTCCAGTCTTCCTATCCTCTCCTCCGTTCTTTCCACGCTCCCACAGTTTTCACAGGCTCCCTGGATGACTCACATGCGGCCCTCTGCACCACCTCTGCCCTCCCCCGTAACTCCTAAACAGAGATACCCAGAACCTCAAACTACAGGTCAGTCAGACCACCAGCGTCTTCTCCTACCTAAGACTACACCCACCGTTCGGGCTCTCATCCGACGCCTTTTAATTTTGGCTCGGTAGTTTATTTAAAAACCTAAACCACTGCTATTTATTTTCCTGTTCTGCACACACACCATCTTCGATCCTGTTGGGATCAGGTTGTATTTACGAGTCCAAATTGAGAGCTTTATTTCAACACAAGACGCATTATATTCAATATAATACATAATAATTTTAAGTAGACATTTTAGGCCAGAAGACAAGAGTGGTTGGACTGCTTAGATGCATTAGCATTCTAAAACATTCACAAATATTACCGTGGCATGTGAGATCTCAGCTGTTTTTTACGGCTCATTTAAGGGAATCCCTTGAAGTGAGAAATGCTGTACATCCTTGTAGAAACCACAAATAAAGGCTATTGGAGAAAAAAAGGTTGATCCTATAACTCTGTAAAACAATTTCTCTGGCTAGTTTTATTTGAATGCAATGTTGTCTTAATGCGGGTCACCTGAGCTCGCCTGTTTGTCATGCCTAATTACATTTGGGCTTCGCTCAGTCTCCAAAATCATTATGAGAACTGAAGTGTATGGCAGCCATAAGAATTGCACCGTCAGCATTTTCGAGCCCCCTTCTTCACTCCATTTACCAACCACTATTAAGAGTGGATGGGTCCGTTGGGAATGCCGTATCATTTCTCTCTGTTTCAATTTGTGTTCCATAAATATCAGTAATGGGGCTTGCACGTCACAACTTACACAGTACCTGGCAGCAAAAATAACCCTCGGCAGTGGGTGTGGGCACGTGTCGGTGGAAGGATGCGTCCAGTCCTCTGTAGGACTGAAGGGACATCTATAGTTTCTTCACATAATTTCTCTCTCATCCTCACTCTCTCACAGCTCCATTCTGGTGCTACGCTCTACTGTTTCAGCTATGAATTCAACTCGGACACAGACAACCATTAGAATGCGTAACATTCATATTCAGTGTTCATAAATATACATTGGTCCCATAAACAGGGGAAAAGGATGGATGCAACAAGATAGGTTTATTTTCAGACTAGTAGGGCTATGTGGAAAAATGTGGGTAGAATTTCTAAACATCGTATGTGAGCTTACATTTTAATGCAAAGGTGCAGTAAACCGTGTCCTTCCCATTAAAAAATATATATTATTATTTACTTTTTTAAAGACCTTATTATTAATTTGCCACCCCACTCAACATTTTTTTCAAATCACTTATATTACTGCTATTTTTTTTTTTTGTATTTACCTATCGCCTTTTTACCTTTTTTGTATTAGTTTTATTTTTGGATTATCTGTTTTTATTTTAATTTTTAAGTTTTAGTAATTTTACTGTTTTTGTTAATTTTATTATTATTTTTAAATGCCTATGTATTTTTGTACCATTTTAATATCAAGTTAAATGAAATGAAAACGAGAACTGTTGTCTTGGAAACTAGCTGAAATCAAAGAGGTTTTTGTATTTTATTTTATTTCAGTTTATTTAATTTATTTAAAAACGTGGGTAGAATTTTAAAACATTGTACGTGAGCTTACATTTTAATGCAAAGGTGCAGTAAACTGTGCCCTTCCCATTAATATATATATATATATTATTATTTACTTTTTAAAAGACCTTATTATTAATTTGCCACCCCACCCAACCTTTTTTTTTAAACCACTTATATTACTGCTATTTTATTATTATTATTATTTTTTTTTTTTGTATTTACCTATCGCCTTTTTACCTTTTATGTATTAGTTTTTATTTTTGGATTATCTGTTTTCATTTTAATTTTAAAGTTTTAGTAATTGTACTGTTTTTGTTATTTTTATTATTATTTTTAAATGCCTATATAGTTTGTAGTCATTTTTATTTCAGTGTTAGTTTTAGTTATTTTGTACCATTTTAGTATCAAGTTAAATTAAATGAAAACGAGAACTGTTGTCTTGGAAACTAGCTGAAATCAAACAAGTTTTTGTATTTTATTTTATTTCAGTTTACTTCATTTATTTTATGGCTTTAGTTTTAGTTACTTATAATAACCCTGATGGGGTACACTGAAAAAGGCATACACTGAACTTTTCTGAAGATTTCAGCTGATTTGGAACGCCTGTGATTTACAAAGTACTACATATGCCTGGTCAGTCTGACTGTGCTTTAAATCCACTGCTTAAAAATTTGAAAAGAAATTGTTAAAAGACTGGGGCTAATATTCTTTTGGCCAGTGATCTTTGATCTGGGATTGGATACTCACACTGGTATTCTTCCTTTGCAAATCCTACCTCAAGATTTAAATTAGTAAATCATCTAGTGGTTTGTGATCAAGAAGTGCCAATGACTGAATCACAGGGGGAGGTGGATCTTTATATTATAATGAGTCATCATACAGTGTTAAAACGTATGATGTCAAACTTATGATGACTACAAGACTGAGTAAAATGTTTGAGGAGTGACTGTGATTGACTTTTTCTCATCAGTCAACAGTCTTTTTTTAGATAAAGTTTGTCATTATGCATAGTGAACTTTTGAAATGTATGGCATTGGATTTGGGCATAATTATATTCTATTCTATACAAATTCTGTCAGAAGAAAGTTCATACTTCAACTGAAAAGCAGTGAACTCTCTAGCAGGCAACAGTTTCCAGCTATAGCACTCCAACACAATTTACATATCAACATGACTATCAGCCGGTGGTGAAGCTGCTTGGGAATAGTTGGATGGCTGGATGATTAATCGAAAAGTAATCAAAACCAAAATTCGTAATTTTCCTATGTCGGTTGTTATGTTTTTTTAATCCTGTTAATACTTTCCCATTTAAAATAGATTGCTGGACATGTAGTTGCCATTATAGATGTGTATGACTGTTGTGCTCGCATCTTTTGTGGTGTTTCGCACATGAGTGGCATGTTTAAGACGCCGTGTCAAGTTAACAGAATCAGAGATTGTCTTACTATAGGGAGATGAGAGGGTCTGTATTACTTACTATTGGATAAAGCATAACGACTAACTTGGATCACGTGTCCCTTAATAACCAATCACATTACAGCCTTGATGTCAGTAAATTTCAGAGTTGTGCGACACTCAGTCACCGTTTACGGACACCACAGGAATGAATGAGAAGTGCCGTAAGCTGAATTCCACCTGTCGCAAAAAGTCAATGACTTCTCTTAATTAACAGCCTTTTTTTCGTGGTAAACTCTAAAAATACTTCAATCCAAAAGTATTGTTTAGTGTAAAACATGTTCAAGATTAGCAGATTAGCTGTCGATTTATTAAATGATAAGCTGTTTCCTCTAAAAAGCTGTTTATTCAAGGTAGTACAGCCTCTCCTCCATTGACATCCATTAAAAAAACGGCCTATGGTCTCCTTTCCCACATACTGCCAGACCGGAAGCGTTAGCTTTAGTCGTTACGCTTTTTCAGCTAATGGTTGCAGGCTTGCCTTCTAGAACATTCTAGACATTCCAATATGGTGGACAGCTTACGTATAGCAGCGCGAATAGGGCATCTAGCTTTACATATCTATGAATGTCAGTTCCAAAACAATGGACCAATCAGAAGACAATGGAGGCAGGGCAAGCTTTGCAGCTTTTGTTTACAATAGCAGGTTGGCATGGCAATTTGGCATATTTGATGGCAACATGATGGAGTAGACATTCTGTAGTGCGCTTTTTCTAAAAATGATTCCTGAGTGCTGCGTCTCACGTTTTTGGCTACATTTACACTAGTGCGTTTTTGTTTTAAAACACGTAACTTTTGCTACAGTTACACCTGTCGTTTACCTTCAAAAACTAAGGGGCTGTTTACACGACAATGTTTGCAGGCAAAAATGGGAAACTTTTTATGCAATTTGCCTGTTTGTTTACATGACAACGGTGTTTCGGGGACTGAAAGCACATAATTTTAAAAACTGAAAACCACGTAAACACCCAATACGGGAATCACTGAAAACGGTAAAGTCATGCGTGTGCGTAGTATGCAGTGGGTTTGTAGACATGTGCAGTACGTGTCGATTTTAAAGGCAAGCATGAACAAACTGTGTGCTAACTACTGGTCTGACATAATACAGCAGGGGTTTTTTGGCAGTTTTTGGGGATATGTGTAAGCATGAATTGTTTTGAAAACGTTGTCGTGTATATGTGAAACTTTTTAAAAACGCAAGGGAAAAACATTCATTCATTTCAAAACATATCATTGTTGTGTTAATGTAGCCTAAGACTTTCAAAAACATTGCAGACTTTACTTAAAAAATTCTGGGGTTGCATTTTAGTGTAAATGGACCTAAACGGAGACTTTTGAAAATGATGGCGTGACTGCCCACATTCACTCCAAACAATAATGTCATGCTAATTTGTTGTGTCTCATTTCTGAGGCTCATTTAAGAAAAGTAAGGTGCAAAGTAAAAAAAAGAAAAAGAAATGACAGTATTTTTACACCCCAAGGAGTAACAGTCAATTTTATTACGGTTACTTCTTTGAAATAAGATAAATCAAACGCCGTTTTAAAACGAAAACGCACTAGTGTAAACAAAAGGGCCTTAGACGCAAAGACGTGTTCTGTGTGAATGTGTTACAGGGTAGGGAGTAGAGCGCTTTACCTTTACAATCTCCTTCCTAAACAGACTCACTCACTCTGTGGCCATTATAACAGCCTTTTAAGTTATTGACAAGCTCTGATCAAGCATTCATATGATATCACAGATGCACAAGACAATCTTTCCATTAATGTAAATGCACAACAATTAGATACACACCCACATTTAAAACGCGAGAGATCTAGGGATCATCATGTTTGTGCTAAAATAAGTATGTCTAAATGCACATGCAAATACGCACATAGACAAGTGCACAAGTACAAACACATTTGCATACTGTACATGATAACAGTTAATGTAGGCTACTAGGTTATACAAGTTGATGTCTGCAATAATATAAGCACATTGATTTTTTTTGCACATTATTGTTTAGGTGCATTTATGATTTTGGCAATCTTAGCTTTATGCAAAGCAATATACATTGCATTTAAGTATTGATCTTATCTATTTCTTGAATTCCCTGGGAAGGAACCCCAAATGACATGAAATTAAAATGTAGTTGTAGAGATATATATTATGTATAAATTATATAAATATTTGATTCAGTAATTTAAGGCAAAATATTTTATGACTATGTTCCCCAACCCATAGGTCCTGAGGAGCAGTTTATTTGACTAGTCCTATTTGCATGCTTTTCAATAGCTGAGGTTTGTAAGGGCCAACAACAGTGAGGTTTTGTCTATTTGCATCATGGAGGACATGGACATCTAATATTGAGCTGTTCATACAGCAAAACGCAACACTGTTTATAGTTCTAGTGGAAAAACCCTTTGCTAAACGGACAAAATAGGACAAACAAAAAATTAGACAATTAATTTGTTGACATCATTAGGTACCAACACATCAAAGAACGCTGTTCTTTTTATAAGGTCTTAGACATGAAAGCTGCGAGTCTCAAGAGCATATGCGCTTGCACTGTTTATGTTTTTATTCATCTGGTGAGTCAGTGGCCATTTTCGTTGGCCATTTTAGTTTGTATTTGGTCTCTTGTGGTACTATTGGCAGTTGTAAAAAGTTTCTTAGAGTTCATTTTTCTAATTAAGACATGACAGTGGGAAAGTGACTAATGTAATAATAACTGATAACCTCACCTATTCCATTCCGTAGAGGAAAAGTTCACCCAAAATAATTATACAGGTTTCTTCAAACCTGTATGATTTGCTTTCTTCAAAAAACTAAGTTTTTAATAATGTACTAGTTACTTTTTCTATGCACAGTGAATGGAGACTGAAACTTTCAAGCTTCAAAAAGCCAAAAAAATAAATAAAATAAAATAACATCTGTGGCAATTCTAGTTATTTTGAGTCAAAATGTTCAGTGAATCATTGATTCAATCAGAATCGATCAGATGCATTTCCCAAAAGCATTCTATTGGAAACATCTCATAAGTTAAATATTTTATGTGCTTTTGCATGCTCTAACCCCATTCACTGTAAATGCACAGAAAAGAGTAACCAGTAAATTATATTATATATAATTATTTGTATTTGTTTTCTGTGAAAGACAAAGATGTGCAGGGTGAGAAAAAAATCGTTAAAACTTTAATTTGGATGAATGGTCCCTTTAAAACTAAAACGAGAACATGAGCTTACTCCTCACATTCATTAACCACCAATCTATTGTTTCTGTTAAAGTGGAGTCACAACAACGTATCATTTGCAATCTATTGTAATGCAAATTTTCTGACAGTTTTGTTGCATCATCATTTGCAACTTACCATTCAGAGTGGATATCCTGCTAATGGCATATTAGATCCTTGAGTAGGTTTGTTATTTCAGCTTTGTCTTAAGGAACAGGTGCAAAGTGAATGTTGTTACTGGGCCTGTAATTCAGTTTTGACACTAAGCAAACATGTGCGCACTTGGCGTGAAGCCACTTGTTTCTGTTACACTGTACAGCAATTTCCAACATGTCCATCCACTCACGTTTGGCATGCATACAATCAGACACGCAGACACAAATACCGCCCTCCCCATAACGCTGTAATAATGGACAGCTCGCTCAATGGTCTAAAGTAAAGCCATTAAAGTGAATAAAGGCGGTGGTTGCTGAAAGGCTGGGAATTGTTAAAGACAATACTAAAAGAGTGGGATTTCGTCCGTGTTGATCTGTTAGGGATATCCTACTCCGAACGCTCCTCTCTATACATCAAAGGGCCGGCGCAAATAAAAGCATGCTTGTCGAGGGTGAACAAACTGCCTCCTTTGTGCCGCCTCCCAGCCAAACTCAAGCAACACAAAGCAGTTGGATGTAATAAACTGCAAAAAGAAGCCCGGCACTATTTAGATGACATGCTCTGCTCTGGTGCTTGGCTGCGTACCTTTGTCTGCCTCTAGCTGGGACCGACATATAATATTACTGCATCGAAATCCTCTTAGACTCCAGGGTCCGATTACAACCAGCCCCCCTGTACCTCTCTCCGGTTCTTTTCTTCCTTTAAACTAAGCAAAGTTGATATCTGTCTGATAAAACGGAGACTGTTAACACTTTAGCTTTAAGCCTGCAGCTGTATAGTAGGGAGTGGTCTGACAGATTTGAGATGTTTTCAAATACAATGAACATGATTTATGTCAGTCATCTGAAATGGAGTAGAATAATGTGCGTTTAACGCAACTATATGAAGTATGCTCTGGCGTGATGAATGAAAAGATAAGGCAGATACAGTATTCAATGTCCTCATTCATCAGTTTTTTTGCACTTGCGATACTGACTTCACAGCACTTCAGAAGCATTTTAAGGTCAAAACAACCAAATTAATAATCCCACAAAACATCCCACTTTATTCAAAATGCCCTGTAAGCTTATCAAGCTTTACAAGTACAGTTTACCCAAAAACTAAAAATCATTTAATTACTCTTATGTTCGTCCAAACCTGTATTACTGTATCACACACAAAGAGATTTTGAAGAAATAGCAATGTGTTCAATTTCCAGGAAAGCAAATAAAATTACAACATGTGTACCTTAAATTTATAACACTTTGCATAAAAGCATCTGCCAAATGTATGAATTTAAAATTAAATCATCATAGTAAATAGTCATTGTATGGACAAAGTACTTGTATTTATGACTGATTTAACTGAGGCGTAACACTTTACAATAAGGTTTCATTAGTTAACTACTTCAGTTAACATGAACTAACATTTACTAATGCATTATTAAAATCAAAAGATGTGTTTGTTAACATTAGATAATGCACTGTGAACTAACACGAACTAACAATGAACAACTGTATTTTCTTAACTAATGTTAACAACATTAGTAAATACTGTAATCAATGTATTGTTTGTTCATGTTAGTTAATACATTAACTAATGTTAACAAAAGACACCTTATTATAAAGTGTTACCATTATGGTAACACTTTACAGTAATGTTTCATTTGTTAACATGATTTAACAATTAACCATACTTCTATGGCATTTATTAATCTTAATGTTAATCTCAACATTTACCAGTACATTTTTTAGATCAAAAGTTGCATCTCCTAACATTAGTTAATGCACGGTGAACTAACATTAACAAAGATGTAATGTATTGTTCATTCATGACAGTTAATGCAATGTTAACAAATGAAACCTTATTGTAAACATATAATTTAAGTAACATTTTACAATAAGGTGTCATTTGTTAACATTAGTTAATGTATTACCTAACATGAACTAACAATGTACAATACATTTATTACATTACTTATTAATCTGTTAATGTTTGTTAATAAAAATACAGTCGTTCGTTGTTAGTTCATGTTAGTTCACAGTGCATTAACTAATGTTAACAAATACAACCTGTGATTTTAATAATGCATTAGTAAATGCTGAAATTAACTAAGATTAATGCATGCTGTAGAAGCTCATAGTTCATGTTAGCTAATGTATTTAACTAATGTTAAGTAATATTTATTATTTGTGTTCCACAGGAGAAAGTAAATCACACAGGTTTGGATCGACATGAAGATGATTAAACAATGACGGAGTGTATATTATTGAAGAATTACAAAAAAACATTTTTCAATGAATTTACACCGTGAATGTACCATCACACTATCAGAGGTTTCATGTACGGCAGGTCTAATCAGCTGAAGAGCTGCGCAAGTCTCTCATTAGCTCTTCATCTCACTCCCCATGGGCAAAATGCTGCCTTTCAATGGAAATGTTCAAAGAGAGGCTTGATTCGGAAGGGCATCGAGGGGAAGAAGTGTGGGGCTCGGGGCCCTGCGGGCTAACGGAGCTCTCTGGCCGCACATATCTCGTAAGGATACCTGGGCGCGTACTGGATTTCACCGTGTTTGTGAGGAGAGAATAAAACAGCCTTAAAGTGATGTTATGACTCATCCCCAGGGTCATTTGCTCTCGCTGCAAATGAGAGTGGGTGTCTCACTAACTTGCAGATATAAACTGGATATTGTTTTCATTATTTTACAGCTATATTTGGTAAAGAAGGAGAGAGCGAGTGAGAGAAAAGCAGCAGAGAGAGACAAAAGAAAACCTACAAGACCGCTTGCATCGAGGCGCTCCCTCTCACGTTCCCCCTTCCCTCCTCTCCAGATAATGTTTATCGTCAAACCTTCGCAAATGTCAGCTCGTCGTGACGGGATGGACATTTGCCCTTGGATTCTGACGCCAGGGGTTACCTAATCAACACCACTCCTTTGTGACTCAGTCAACTGGATTTCACCAAAAAAGGGCTGAAAACGAATGACCCCTATAGGTGAGAACACCACAACAAAACAGCAAATCCTCAGAGAGGATGTCCGCGCTAATAATCAAATCCAGTGTCCACATTACGTGCCATTTTTCATTTCACTGTCAAACTTCAGGACATTTTTACCCTCAGGATAAGGCTGTAGCCATGGTTTGATGTGGACGCCATGGCAACACAATAGGCGGCCTTTAGGTGTCCTCACAATAAGAGCGAGGTCGTCAGGGACTGACTCATCAACACCAATGCTCCATACATTCGCCCTATTTATTGACCGACGGAAGGGTTAAGTAGGGAAAGAAGTTTGACGACAATGTCGTTTGGAGGCAAATTGAGTACATGGGAGCAGGGTGGAAAGAAATCACAAAAATAAGCATAGATGACACCTCGTTTTGTTTCATCTACAAACGATGAAAACATAACCATAACTACACAGCGTCTATGCCCTTCAGATGATCCATACTCTGAATACAATCACCTGCTGTCATGCGATGGGATATTGTGGTGTTCCTGTAGTTTGGTTTGAATATATTTGAATGGAAGCTGCCTTGTTTTCACTCTGCGCTTGGCCTCTTGTTGCCCTCTGACGCAATGACACACCTTTTGTTCGCAAGGTCTGGACTGAAACAATGCGTCGAGCATTCAGAACAAGAACATTCTCGCTATTCTCCGTCTGTAATCATTGCTCACCTCAATACGCAAGGTTGGAGCATCTTATTTGGAGGTCTTTTTGCTGTATCTGTTTCTGTGGGAACACCAAAGGAACTAATTTTGCATCAGAATGCTAATTCCCCATCAGGCTTACCTTAATGCTGTGGTGCGCTCCTAGGTAGTGTCGGACCGGTGGTCCCATTTGACTAGGTCTGATTTCGGAAAACGCGCCAGATCCGCGGATTCTCTCCCTGCTCTAGGAATTTTGATATTCGTCTGAGTGGCGGAGCTTGCAGGGAGCATTAGGGAGCGGGTCGATCTCCCACGTACCCTGCTTTACATTTCAAATCTTAGCTTATCCAAGGATTTCCATACCATCTATTTGAATATTTTCCACTCTGAAAGCTGGGAATTAGTGTGCTGAAACACTCCTGTTTCATAATCCTTCATATGACAGTCGCAAACTTCGTGATAATAGATGCCCCTCATCCCTGCGAGAAAGAAAAATTTCAAATGAGATATTAATGTCTCAATTGTTTCTCCTAGAAAGCAATGAGAATAAAGGATGAGCAGAAAAAAGATTGCAACAAAGTGCTCAGATTTATCAAGATTTCTGCAAGACTTGAATTCAAATATGTGACCCTGGACCACAAAACCAGTCTTAAGTAGCATGGGTATATTTGTAGCAATAGCCAACAATACATTGTATGGGTCAAAATGATCAATTTTTCTTTTGTAAATCATTAGGATATTAAGTAAAGATGTTCCATGAAGATATTTTTTAAATTTCCTACCATAAATATATCAAAACTTTTGAATTAGTGATATGCATTGCTAAGAACTTCATTTGATTAACTTTAAAGGTGATTTTCTCAATAGTTTGATTTTTTTGCACCCTCAGATTCTAGATTTTCAAATAGTTGTATCTCAGGCAAATATTGTCCTATCCTAACAAACCATACATCAATGGAAAGCTTATTTATTCAGATTGGTGTATAAATCTCAGTTTTAAAAAACGTACCCTTATGACTGGTTTTGTCATTTCTCATCAAATGTGTCCATGAACAAACTATGTGGGATGTTATGCACAATTTTGTAAAAATGAATATTATTTTTGTCTTCTTCCAAATATTTACTCTTTTTGACTGCCAACAACTGCCTCCTTTGTTTTTATGTCTTCTAAGGGAGAAACATTTCATAATTAAAACATAACTGAGAACTCCGAGCTATTACAGAACAACTCTGAGTAGTGATATTCTCATCTTGGATAGCGATGTACCTGTAAATGCTGCATATTTTCAGATACACATTGTATGCATGTGAACGGAGTATTATGGTTACAAAAGGAAATAAAATGCGATTCATTTGCACCATCAATGCTATACTTTGTTGGCATCCTGCTTTTCTAACAGTCTTTATATAGAAAGCCACTGTCCTTTTTGCAACAATTTCATAATTACTCACCCAGTTCCTAAAAGATAATGCATCATGAGAATTGTTACAGGCACACCTGCTTGCGGTTTGCATAATAATCAATCCCTCCCTGCAGGAGCTACACGCAGACAAAGGCCAACATTTAATTTGATGACCTTTAACCTAATGCATTTTCTGTCCGCTTAGTTTTGACTACGATTAAATAATAGTGATTGAACAAGATATGTTTTTAATTTAATTTATTTGAACTGAACACTCACTGTAAATATTATGTGTATGACATGCACACATAACAATACTTGAAAAGGTTTTTCCACATCAGCCATTTCTGAAAACTTCAAAGCTGTTGTTTTATCATAACTAAATCAATGTCTTTATCAAATCGAACGATATATTTTTCACATATCTCAAGCACACCTCTTTCCTATTTTTTTTTAGTCTTGGTCTCTATTCTTACTTGTTCTCTAAAGACTTGTGGCTATCAGGGGCATTTTCTGCAACTCCTGTTGAGGCCATCATTGAGTCAGCATCTATTTCTGGTCTAGTCTCAGGTGTTCCTGCTAATCAAATCACACTTATTCATTATCTTCATCCTTTCAGGCATTCGACTATTATCATCCTGCTATTTCTTTTCTTCCTCCCTGTTGCTCTCACCCCCAGCTTTTAGATTCAACCTATTTGTCTTCTTAATTCTAAAACACTGTGTTCCTCTCGAGCCAATCGTATCTTCTGATGAGGCCTTTTAAATTATTGCTTTTTCTGTTAAAAAGACAAACGTCAAAGAAGATTAGACCTTGAAGATTAGATCAAAAGAGATAATGTTACAAGGGATAAAATATAAGAAGGATAACAGACGCAAATAAGACGAGCCACGCTAAACCATTTCGCAAACTGCTATTAATCTTGCATCAAATGTGTTTTTTCATCTGCTAGTAAGCCACACGTTTAGTCAATATGATGCAGGATGACACCGCACACCCACACGTAAATCTGCGCAATATAACTTCAGGTCAGATGTAGTGATATTCGCACGACCACAGGACTGTTCAGGAAGTTATCAAGGCTGCATCATCTCTACTTTCTCTCTCGCATGTTGGGAGTACAGTGGTGCTGAAGTCTGTAATTAGCCGGGTACTAAAGCATGGCATCTGTGATGTGAGCTGGCTGGCGGGGGAGAGAGGCTACGTTGCATCGTAGGAGGTACTGCGTGTGTTTGTTTACGCTGCGGCGGGGGCGTGTTAGCCTGTGTTACGCCACTCACCTGTCACAAAAACAGCGAGGAGCAATCTGGTTTTAAATTCTGGAGAACGCCCACCCAAAACTCGATCCTTTTTTCTTTGCCGACTCTCCGTTTTCCCGTCTGTCGCTGTGTCGTGGCCACACTACACTCAGAAGTCCATCTTCTGTTCTTTTTAGAACTTAATGCATGGAAAAAGGAATTCGAAACCCCCGAAAACTGAACTCGTGAGTTCCCCCACACTACTTCCCCTAACTTTATCAGCAATCTCTAGGAACGGATTTCTTCATCAACTCAACAAAAGCTTTGAAACAAAATGTTTCTTTTTAATCCAATCAAAGTCAAACTTTTGGGCTTTTGACGCACTTTACATGTGCATCTTTTTTAAAAAAACGTTTATATCACAAAACAATGCATGTGAAGTCTCTTGGGGCCCTCTGATAAGACAATGACTTCAACGTGATCCCGTTCTACCTGCAGTTGCTAAGCAACATCCACCTCCAACCTCTCACTCAGTCTCATTGGACAATCTTGGAAACACAGCTGTCAGCTCATTGGCTCGGAGGAAGTTAATAAACTTTAGTCACAGCCTTCCCCTTTCAGAAAAAAAGGGGGAAAAAACTCAGTGTACAATTTTTGTGAATGAGAGAGAGGGAGGAACAGAACCAGGCTGAAATACAGAGGGAGTGTCTTGATGCCTGCTTGAGCTAACTGGTGAAAAAATAAAGCAGACAATGAAAGCATGCTGCAAACTGTCAGTTATGAGACTGATATCTAAGCAGAGGAAAAGACCTTTCCACTATTATAGCTGACACCGGGTTTCACCTTGGAGAGACACTAAAGAGACGCTTAAGAGACGGGAGGCGGGTATCCGATTGCGTGTTCAACATCAGTCTTTTGTGATGTTTGGCTGTGGGAGTATGAAAGCAGCAACCAAGGGGGGCATTACTAGGTATCTCATTACTGTTTAGTCTGCAATCTCAACAATAGTTCCACCAGTGATCAATACTAGCTGGTTAACAGCTGTGGTTACCAAATCACCCATGCAATTCTACTTTAAAAGAGGTCAAAATTAGATTAATGTAGACGTATTTTATTTAGAATTTATTATGGGGATAAAATCTTTCAAAAACAAGGCATACTAAATATTAACTAAATAAATTGTAAGAGTGGAAAAATGCTCAGGAGAAAAAGAATAAATAGTCTATGTCCAGTATACTGAAAAATGTTATAACTGTGACATAAAATTGTTTGTTTTCAACAGGATAAAAGTAGGATACAGCACATTTAATACGTATTATAAAATATTCAAACAAATATTAAAACAGGCCCGTGAGAGTTTTTTTTTTTTGAAATCGAATCAATAAAAGATCACAGTTTTAATATTTACTAAGATTTATGTTAATGTGCACAAAGATACCTAGTCTTGTCAGTTCATGAGGCGTAATATTTTTTTCCGATCACCAACAAAACAATTGTCAAAACACTATCACACAGCCATTGAAAACATTTATACATGAATGGAGAGTCCAATTCCAGCATCTACTCACCTGTATGAAGATGAACGCCATCCTCCAAATGTGCGTTATATGTGGCCCTGTCGATCAGTCTGGCTGGTTTTGATATATTTAATTAATTTGCATATTATCGACATTTTCGTTAATTAAAAAGTTTATCTGCACTTGCTGTCTTAAGCAGGTTTGACGACCGTGATGTGACACTGTAAAGTGATTGGCTTGAATTATTAACTTTGACAGTGATTGGTCAGGGAGGCAAATTTAGCCGCCAAATTCATTTAGCCGCCATCTGCTTTTATCGGTCGCATTTTGGACGGAACCACGACGTTGCGTCATTTGAATATCGAATCTGATTGGTCAGTTTAGTAACGAGAAGGGCTAATCTGTAGGCTAATCTGCGAATGTAAGAAAAATGAAAGTATAACTTACATATATAGCTGAATGCATAATATATAATATAATAATACAGCATCTAATATGTAATTATTTCCTGGAGAAATGTGTACACTGTAGTCCCAATGAAACAATGGACACTGCAATATTACATTGAAATTACATCACATTTTTACTTAAATATATATACATAATTTCATTGAAATAACATTTTTATTATGACGGTGTTATTTCAGAAACAAATATTGGACAGTAAGCTTGCAACTTCAGATCCAGTGTTGCCAAGTCCGCGTTTGGGCTATTTTAACACTGCTGCGATTGAAGCGATCCCAATAACCCCTGGAATGCGAATTTTATCAGGGGAATTTGGCCAAAAAAAATGTATTTTACCCCCCGGAATGTTAATTTTAATGGAGGCCCCCCTCGAAATGCAATTGAACTAGTTTTGAGTAGCAATTGGGCAGGTTTTGCTGTGAAAACCTGGCAACCCTGTTCAATTCACATAACTGCTGAAAAGATAACGGATGCTTGTGATAATTGTTTTAAATACTGGGTAAAACTAAAATATGGCACATATGAATACATTAATGAATACTTTATATTTCTAAATTTCTAAACTCTATCGCCTGTCAGTTATGATATTTCAGTATAATAAGTATACGATTTTTTCTTATGACCTTTGAGGAAAATTGAATAGCAAAAACGATAACCATTTTTATTTGTTTGTCTGAATTGATCACAGAAAGTAGTTGAACACCTATAGGTGAGTTCTGGATGCCTCCCAAATCCAGTTGGTAACATGCATGTCTGTAGCCTGACTTGGGCCTGCGGTTCAATGGAGTTTGAGGGTGGTCTCCTCACATTTCAGGCCTGGCTTTTTCTCCATTGATAAACAGCATAAAACACAGTAAAGATTTGGCAGAAAATTTAGACCAACTGTTTAATCTAAACAAGTTTCATTCTACCATTAATATGGAGAGATTAGGAGTAGGAGGAGCATATTGTGTGGTTTTGGCTGTGTGTTTGACATTGCTTCACAGCTGTCAGGTGGTCCGTCCATTACACCACTGGACAATTTTAACAAACAAAGCTTTATGTGAAGAATTCCTAAATTGGATTATGTCACATTCAAAATGCATGAGAACAGTCCAGAGAGCAGTAAACCGTAACTGTACTAACTTTCCAGGTGTTGAGAAGGGTGACGCCAAACCCGTCAGCTTCAATTCAGATGATGTTTGGGCGCTGCTGGTGTTGCTTCATCATTACGCTGTTATTTTATAAGACTACAGTATTACGTTTCATTCTCATGTGCAGAGCAGCCAAGCAAAGTATGAGATAGTTTAGCAAATACAATAAGGGAAAGATCCTCCATTTCTTCTCACCATGTCAGAACAAACAGCCTTTCATAATTGAAATGGTCTAAAACATAAATCGCACAAATGATGAATCAACTGACGCTATAGTACAGATAAACTGGAGAGAAAACTGTACTGTGAGCAAAGAGACTAATAATATACAATTGATTCAACTATGTAAGCATGTTATCATTAAAAGGTTAAATATATTACTTCCTGCCCATTCAAAATGAGCCTGTACGGTAGAGTGCACTTTGTGTCAAGTCATATTTTAATGTCTAATTTAGTTAAAACAAACAATCTAATGAGATATTTGATCACATTGATGTGATGTTTATTTTTCTAGCCCAATGGAGGGCCAAACAGGCAGAACTTTATGGATGTGCTGCTCTGGAAGCCATGAGCCCAGTACATCTGCCTGTAGGCGTGTTACATAATTATCTGTTAATAATAGCCTCATTAACAGAATTGATTACTGTTAATTCCTTAGGCATGATGTTAGAACCAGCACAGCTATTAACAGCACGACCGATTGTCTTGCAAACAAAAAATACACCATTCAAAAATACCAATTTCTATAGACAGATAAAGCTTTGTAGATAACAGTCGTGGTTTCGTCACTCTTGCTTACAGCAAGGACTGACGCAGCTGAACTGAAGCATTTGCACTGAATCCTACGGAGCCCCTTAAGGGACATGGTGGTGAAAAAAATCAGAGTGAGTGAAAAAAAATTCAGGGTGGGAGGAAAAATATTTTTCAGATTTTTTTGCGTTCTCTCGCAAAACATTTGCGTTCCCTCGCAAAACTTTGCGTTCCCTCAAAAATTTTGCGTTCTCTCGCAAAAAGTTTTTTATGCGTTCCTCGCAAAACTTTTGCGTTCTCTCGCAAAGTTTTTTTCCCTCGCAAAACTTTTGCGTTCTCTCGCAAAACTTTGCGTTCCCGCAAAACTTTTTTTATGTTCCTCGCAAAACTTTTGCGTTCTCTCGCAAAACTTTGCGTTCCCTCGCAAAACTTTTTTGCGTTCCCTCGCAAAACTTTTGCGTTCTCTCGCAAAACTTTGCGTTCCCTCGCAAAACTTTTTTGCGTTCCCTCGCAAAACCAGTTGAGTTCGGACAAACACTATCTGTTTACTTTACAGCTTGTAGTGGTTCCTACATTGCACGTTCGCAATGTAGACTCTGAGCGACTCATAGAGCGACTCATAGAGTTTGATTCTGAACTTGGACTCAAGTAGGCTATTATATAAATACATCAAGGCACGATTTTGGTACATTCTAAAATGTAAAACACTGTAGGACCAAGTTCAGTACACACCTTATATACCAGAATAGCTCAGTATATAAACGTAACCCGCTAAATTGCACGTTAAGCGTATCCCCCAGAAAGAAAAATTAACGGGATAATAGAGTATAAAAGGCCGAACTCGGTATAGAGTTTGTTATACATTTTAAATGTAAGAAAGCAGGTAAGCCCCGAATATGAACAGAAAGCTCTCCAATGTACCTTAGCTTAATATAAGAAGACAATGATATAAAAAGCCAACATTTTATGTTTTATTAAAAATAGGCAATTAATGAAGTAATCCATTAAACTAGTGGTTCTCAAACGTTCCAGTAGGTGGCGGCATGTCACTGTCTTAATGAGCAAGGCGTCCCGTCATTCATTCATTCATTCATTCATTCAATAACTAAGCAAATGGTTGTAGTTATGAATGGGTGATTAATCACGGACTCTCCGAATGGTTCAAAGCTGCAGATTAATTCAGAAACGAAACACCGCTGTTGCTTGGAGAGACGCCAGTTCTGTTGCGGATTTCGTTGGAACTATTATTATTTCGTTAAATATAACAAACATGTGTTTAAAATGTAGGCTACATTTAAAATGTCACTTAATATTACCCTTTTTGTTGAACTGCTATATAAAATAAATGTTGCATTTGCAGTCGTTTGGATATTGCATTCTCCTATTTTAAACATGAAAAACAATAACTCGCACAGGGTATTTTTCTGTATGGAAGACAGTTTTTATATTATATATATATATATATATATATTATATATATATATATATATATATATATATATATATATATATTTTTTTTTTTTTTTTTTTTTTTACAGTTTTTATATTTCAGCTGTTTGATCGCGCTGGCGCCTCGCAGCCTGTTCATTATTGAAATAATACACAGAATCACCCAAACAGATACAAACTTACACTAGTCAGTTCAAATAGTCTGTATTAGTCTGTGTCGTACAGCGTGAGCACCGGTCCAATCCACTGCAGCACATTTTTGTTCACTATGATTTTTTCATGTCGATATTGGAACGTACAAAGCCCGGTTAATTTAATGGTTTAGCTGCAAATACATTGTGAATATGGAAACATTTGGATTTGTGCTGAAGGAGAGCCATACGTGAGCCCATACTTTCAGTTTCGCTTTAAATTATTTCTTTTAGTTTATTTATAGCTATAAGCTTATACCTATTATTATATACTGCATTATATTATATGTATTCATTAAAAATGAATAAGTTATAGTTTTTTGGTTTTAGTTTTTGGTCTGTTCTGAATACGGTTAAATTTAAAGGATTTGCTGTGAAGTGCAGGGAACTAATGGCCTAGGCTATGTGTGTTTATAATGTTGGTATTATAACACGCTGTAGGCCTGCTGGTAGTATTATTTCTGAATAAAATGGGACTAACAGGCTACGTGACTTGTTTGTTTTATTTTTCCTTTCAAAAACTTATAATTTTTTTTTAAACAAGCAGCAAACAAATTAACCATGGTTACTATACTTAAACCACTGTAACTACAAATACCGTCTTAATTCGTCCATTAGCTTCCATTAAGCGTTTTCTGTATCCTAAAGGTTTTCTGTGGGAAGAAAAGCAAGTTGCATTTATGACTGCTTTATTGAGAGTAATGCTATTAATATTAAAATTTTTATTAGTATGAATAGCATTTATTAATACCGAATTGGGCCTCCGCTGTCACTGTTTTAGTACATTAATCCACATTAAGCGTTTTAGGATTTTCCCAAATCGTGCCTTAAACTATAAGCAATTAAATGACTGTATTTCTATAATAGGCCACTTGAGTTCAAGTTCAGTATAAAACTTATATGAACCGCTCCGTTGTGAACATACTGAGCTGAGTAAACAGGAAGTGTTTGTCCGAACCCAACCGGTTTTGCGAGAGAACGCAAAAGTTTTGCGAGGGAACGCAAAAAACTTTGCGAGAGAACGCAAAAGTTTTGCGAGAGAACGCAAAAACTTTGCGAGAGAACGCAAAAGTTTTGCGAGAGAACGCAAAAACTTTGCGAGAGAACGCAAAAAACTTTGCGAGAGAACGCAAAGTTTTGCGAGGGAACGCAAAAAAATCTGAAAAATATTTTTCCTCCCACCCTGAATTTTTTTTTCACTCACTCTGATTTTTTTCACCACCATGTCCCTTAAGGGGTTCCGTAGAATCCTGACCTGGTTGATGAAGATTACAAGCACTTCTATGGAACTTCATTGTATTGTCAGATATGTTAAAGAGTTTGAACATTAAACGGGCCACACTCCTGACGGGAGGCTCAATTTTCTTTTGGTTCAGACAGATGGCATGCAGGAAACGGACCAAGATGAAGCTCAAACCGCCAGTCTCCAGACTCCCTTTTTTCCTCTGTGGGCTGAACCCATAAGCTCTGAACACACCACAGAGACTACAAATCAGTAAGAAACAAGACGACTGAACTGCACTGAAACACAGTCGGAGGTGAAGACGCATGAAAAATCTGCAGAGAATGTGGTTAATTAGACTGAACTAATAGGTTTTTGCTGTGTAGCGGCAATTAAAAATGTTATGAAGCAAAATCTTAGTAATACTAGTTGTAAATGTCCCAGAAATAAATAAAGTTCCTTTAAGAACTGTTACACTTCTGGTGTTTGTTACCAGGCCAACAGCTACATTACCAATACAAAACAAGTTTATATGCAATTATCTGTATGGAGCTATACTGTAATCAGGAGACCAAAAAAAAGTAATAGTTTAATGAGAATCTCCAAATATTTGTAAACTGTTCAGGTATGTGAGTGTAAGACTAATGTATAAAAAAACATTTAAAACACACTGGGTTCATATTTCTCAACAGATATTTCTTTTTAATCAATCATGAAATAGAAACCTGAAAGTAGCTCTCTAAATGGAGCGATTTTTTAATTAAGACATTTTAAAAAGGGAGAAAAAAAGTCACTCGGTAGCAATAATAAAACCAAGTTGCTTTACAAAACCTGAACATCAATTAATACTTTAATGTGAGCTTCATATTAGGCTGGACGAGTTTTCTACGCACATTCATATTTTAAAACATTAACATAAAAACAATCCAGTTTTCTAGAAATAATTAAGCCCGAATACCTGCTCCTGCAATAAAAACAACAGAAAAAATTTCCTTTTTACATTTCTACATCAACTCTAATGAGAAGGCAGTGCGTGAGGCCAGTGAATGAGAGAACGGCGCCTTTGATAGCCAGAGGAAACCTCTCACATCCTCTTGGTGACTTTTTTAAAGAGTGCAGCAGGCCTCATTGAGCTCAACTTGGGCTTGCGCTGGTCAAGCTGATGGAGGTTTCCCTCAGACACACTCCGTACTACTCTACGGCTTGGCTCATTCTCTGAAGACACTAGATGCGGTGGAAGAGAACAGAGAAAGATTATAAGACGAAGAAATCTTTACAGTCAGAGAATTGTTTCTAAACACACAATTAATGTTAGAACTGTATTCCTGAAAACATGTTACAAAAGACTCTGAACTATGCAGTACTGAATTAGACTGTTAAACTGTTTTTGACCACTTTTGTGTTCAGGATTTTTTGGGAAAGCCTTGAATTGTGTCTAAATGACGCACTGGACCCACTGAGCATGGGCCCTCTACTAACACTATAATAACTAGAGCGCATTAGCATCAACTGCGAGTTACTGTCATTACTGTTAGCCACTACAGCCTATAGTTTGCTAACTAGCTATGCCTTCACCACGTACATGCATATTATCTGGTTGAGATTATTTATAAACCAGCTAGGAATTTGACAGTTGAAAGAGGCGATAGCTTTTCCGGGAGTGGGCGTGGTTTTAGCGCTGAAAGTGGACACTCCCCAAGATATTAATAACTTATTTACTTGCCATCTTTTTTAATCAATCAAATTCGTCTGGGTGGTTAAGACATTTTTCTGTAGGGTAACAGCCTGCATTTATTTAATCCAAAAGTACAGCAAAAACAGTACAAATTTTTTTAAATGACTGATTTTTATGTAAATATATTTTAAAATGCAATTAAATCCTGTGATTTCAAAGCTGAATTTTTAGCATAATTTCTCTAGTGCCATTGTCCTTCAGAAAAAAAATTCTAATATTCTGATTTGCTGCTCAAAACATTTATTATTATAATGATTATGTTGAAAACAGCTGAGTAGAATTTATTTTCAGGATTCTTTGATGAATAGAAAGTTCATAAAGGACAGCATTTATCTGAAATAGAAATATTATGTAACATTATAAATGTTGTTATCATCACCGCTGATCAATTTAATGCATCATTGCCTAATAAAAGTATAAATTTCTATAATCCCCAAAAGCTTTATATTTCAGACAAATGCTGATCTTTGAATCTTTCTATTCAACAACTGTTTTAAAAATTCATAAAAATACAAAAATACAAATACAAAAATGTTTCTTGAATAGCAAATCAGCATATAAGAATGATTTCTGAAGGATCATGTGACACTGAAGACTGAAGTAATGAAAATTTAAAGCTGAAAATTTAGCTTTGATCACAGGAAAATTACATTCTAAAATGTATTCAAATAGAAAACAGTTATTCTAAATAGTAAAAAAATGTTTCAAAATTGTACTGATTTTGCTGTACTTTGGATTAAATAAAGGCAGGCTTGGTGAGCGGAGGAGACTTTTTAAAAAACAAACAAAACATTAAAAATCTTTCTGTTCAAAAACTTTTGACTGGTAGTGTATGCAGCCATGGTGAAGAGACTTCTTTTAAAAACCTTAAAATCTAACACCAAATTTTTTGAATAATAGTTCAACAAAAAAAATGCCCTGCCAAATGCTAATTTTTAATAAAACGATAGGATTATTATTTTTAAACACTGGTGCCATATGTTAGTCACTTTTTTTTTTTTTTTTTTTTAATAAAAGAAGTCGTGTCTAACAACACCCTACAAACATGGCAAAAATCACTAACGCACAGTCTCTAGTGGCTTATTACTTTATAAAACTAGGGTAAATTCAGCCAACTCGTGGCATTATATTACTAAGGAGAAAGAACGCGCATAAGCCACTGGGAGTGGGAGGAGGAGATTGTGCGCTTCTGGCTGTGTGCCTGACATTCTTTCACAGCTGTCAGCCGGCCCGCCCATTACACTATTACAATACTTTACCAAACATAATGGATTATGTGAGGACTTCATAAATGGAATATAATAAGAGACACTTATGTTCCACGTCCAAGATACAAATGGAAAGCCCATAGAGGGTAACTGTAATTTTTCTGCACTGAGAATAGCATACTAACCTCCAAAACGACGGATTCGCAGTGGTTTAGATGCCTCGCAGACGTCTCTCTTTATGCGCTTGGGTGCCGTGGACGTGGTCTGAGAACTGTCTTCTTTCCCAGTGTTGGAACTGATACAAACAGACACAAAGTGAGATTTTGGAAAACAGCAAGAGTGCAAAATGTCAACAAGGAATGATTTGAAACAGCCCCAGCGAATGGGTCCCACAATAAACACACACCAGTTGAACTTGCGCTTAACTTGAGCAGCTGATGTCATCGCCATGTAGGACGGTTTGGATTTTCGCAGGTCTAGCAGAGATGGGATCTCCAACCTAGAAACCAGTTGGGAAGAAACTTCTTCACACCAGCAAAATCAAAACTGTCCAGTTCATACAAAAGATGACGTTTTCGCAGCACACAGTACCTTTTAGCTAGTTCATTTCCGTTGTTAGCACGTAGCGCCCGGAGTGTTGTGAGGCCAGGGGGCTCGGGTGATAGAATGACAGTGACATTACCGCCTGATGGGTCTTCGTTGTGACCAATGTCAATAGTGGAGTTTGGATCAAAGCTGCTGGAGGTGGGCGGCTGCACCTCAGGAGTGTACTGCAGCGGGAACATGCCCTCCTGTTTTAAGACCTCCTGGACGGCAGGAGGGTAATGGGACAGCGCAGGAATGGGCCCACCCTCATCTGGGTTTGCAGGAGACACAGACAGTTTCCTCCTGATTGGTTTTTTAAGAGGACATTCAACATTTTCATCCTGATGTTGAGGGCTACAGCCTGAAAGATAAAAAGCACAAAATTCATCAGCCTCACTGAAAGATGCCACCAAACGGAATGAATCTAAAATATATTGATCATTTCCAAGTCCAAGTTAAAATGTCAACATTATGATTAAAAAAAAAGTCAAATATGGTTTTAAACAACACTTTAAATAGTACACTAAGTTCCTATTTCACAACATAAAAGTTACAGTTCTTATCGAACAATTCAAGTGCGCACGAGAAACTGATTTGACATGATAACTTCACTTTGGCATTTTCCAATATTAGTCCCTGGATTTTAAGTTTTCTGTTTATATAATTTAAAGAAAATATATTAAGCTAATTGAAGAATAGACATAACAGACGTACCGACAGATAGACAGAAAGACAGACAAATATATATAGAGATAGGTAGGTAGATAGATAGACACAGACAGACAGATAGACATACAAGAAAGTTGCATAAACAGAAGGTTAGAGACAGATAGATGGATAGATAGATAGACATACAAGAAAGTTGCATAGACAGATAAACAGAGGGTTATAGATAGATAGATAGATAGATAGATAGATAGATAGATAGACAGACAGGAAAGCTGCATAGACAGTTTATAGACATAAACAGAAGGTTAGAGATAGACAGACAGACAGATATAGATAGACAGATCGGTAGACAGATTTACAAGAAAGTTGCATAGACAAATGAACAGAAAGCTAGAGATAGATAGATAGATAGATAGATAGATAGATAGATAGACAGGAAAGTTGCATAGACAGATAAACAGAAGGTTAGAGATAGATAGATAGATAGATAGATAGATAGATAGATAGATAGATAGATAGATAGACAGGAAAGTTGCATAGACAGATAAACAGAAGGTTAGAGATAGATAGATAGATAGATAGATAGATAGATAGATAGATAGATAGATAGATAGATAGATAGATAGATAGACAGGAAAGTTGCATAGACAGACAAACAGAAGGTTAGAGATAGATAGATATAGATAGATAGACAGACAGACAGATAGACAGGAAAGTTGCACAGACAGATAAACAGAAGGCTAGAGATAGATAGATAGATAGATAGATAGATAGATAGATAGATAGATAGATAGATAGATAGATAGATAGATAGATAGATAGATAGATAGATAGATAGATAAAAAAGTTGCAAAGACATAAACAGAAGGTTAGAGATAGACAGACAGACAGATATAGATAGACAGATCGGTAGACAGACAGATTTACAAGAAAGTTGCATAGACAAATGAACAGAAGGCTAGAGATAGATAGATAGAAAGAAAAGTTGCAAAGACAGATAAACAAGGTTAGAGATAGATAGATAGATAGATAGATAGATAGATAGATAGATAGACAGACAGGAAAGTTGCATAGACATAAACAGAAGGTTAGAGATAGACAGATAGATAGATGGATGATAGATGGATAGACAGGAAAGATGCATAGACATAAACAGAAGGTTAGAGATAGATAGACAGATAGACAGATAGATAGATAGATAGATAGATAGATAGATAGATAGATAGACAGGAAAGCTGCATAGACAGTTTATAGACATAAACAGAAGGTTAGAGATAGACAGACAGACAGATATAGATAGACAGATCGGTAGACAGACAGATTTACAAGAAAGTTGCATAGACAAATGAACAGAAGGCTAGAGATAGATAGATAGAAAGAAAAGTTGCAAAGACAGATAAACAAGGTTAGAGATAGATAGATAGATAGATAGATAGATAGATAGATAGATAGATAGATAGATAGATAGATAGATAGATAGATAGATAGACAGACAGGAAAGTTGCATAGACATAAACAGAAGGTTAGAGATAGACAGATAGATAGATGGATGATAGATGGATAGACAGGAAAGATGCATAGACATAAACAGAAGGTTAGAGATAGATAGATAGACAGACAGACAGATAGATAGATAGATAGAAAAGTTGTATAGATAAGGTTGGAGATAGATAGATACATAGACAGACGGACAGACAGACAGGAAAGTTGCATAGACCGCTAAACAGAAGGTTAAAGATAGATAGATAGATAGATAGATAGATAGGAAAGATGCATAGACATAAACAGAAGGTTAGAGATAGATAGATAGATAGATAGATAGATAGATAGATAAATAGATAGATAGATAGATAGATAGACAGATAGAAAAGTTTTATAGATAAGGTTGGAGATAGATGGATACATAGACAGACAGACGGACAGACAGACGGACAGACAGACGGACAGACAGACAGGAAAGTTGCATAGACCGCTAAACAGAAGGTTAAAGATAGATAGATAGATAGATAGATAGATAGACAGACAGGAAAGCTGCATAGACAGATAAACAGAAGGTTAGAGATAGATAGATAGATAAAGAGATAGAAAAGTTGCATAGATAAACAAGGTAGAGAGAGACAGAGAGACAGATAGATAGACAGACAGACAGGAAAGTTGCATAGACAGATAAACAAGGTTAGAGACAGATAGATAGATAGATAGATAGATAGATAGATAGATAGATAGATAGATAGATAGATAGATAGATAGATAGATAGAAAAGTTGCATAGATAAACAAGGTTAGGGATAGATAGAGAGATAGACAGACAGAAAAGTTGCATAGAGAGATAAACAGAAGGTAACACTATAAAATAATGTTTAGTTTTAAGTTTAAATGAGAATAAATTATAGCACTATATACCAAACACTAATGAAACAAAAACTAGTTTCAAGAATTGGAGATGCTTTTATTGTATCAAAAATGTTCCTGTCAAATAGTGGTGGGGACAAAATCAGCTGAAGTAAAAAGTATTGGGGCCATTATTGTTCGAATGAATCTTGACCAACAGTAACTGGCATATTACAATATTACTCAGTTGTTGTCATCTACTTTGCGGAGCACGTTCCTGCACACATACAGCTCTCTCACACACGCACGGAAGTTTACATTACTGATGGAAACACATAAACATAATTTACTCATACAACAGTGAATAATTTATCCACGCGCGTCACGTGAGTATTCATGAGCACATCAAGACTGGCGTCTTGCTAAAGAGCAGGTTCTTTTGCGCCATCAACACAGACAGTACATGTATGTGTGCGCCGGTGGGTGTGTGTGTGTGGGTGAGGAAGGCAAGGGAGGCTCCAGGAAGCTGTTGGAGGGGTCTGACGTTGGATATTGAGTGGCGGAGTATGCCGGAGCACGTCGCAGTCTGGCCGCACACTGACTCACACGATGCAGAAAAGCGAGGGAGAGAGAGACACTGCGGCTGCATCTTAAGCGTTCTTGACCAATCGCGATGCTTCAGAGCTCCTGCTGGTTAAACTGTTGACACTCAGCCATCTCTCCTTCTCTCTGAGTCAGTGCTGATTCTCAGAAATCTGGATTGCATGGGAGAGGACCTGACATCCTGTTAATGACTAACTATACTTTTTAGCAAAAGAAAGTTGGAGAACTGAAAACGCCTTGTGAAAGTTAGATCGAATGCGCTTCGCTTCGACGGCCTCTCTGTAAGCACAAGCGATATAACTTCATTCGAGAGGCACAGGGTGATCAGGTGACAAAGCAAAAAAACAAACAAAAAAAAAACAACACAGAAAGACGATGGGCGGCAGACAGTGATGTATGGCCCAGAGCGGAGGCAGAGGAATAGGTGCGATCAGTAATTGGTGGCAGAGTGCTCTGGGTGGCGTATTTTTGGCTGGTGGGATTAAAACATGCATGAGGCGCTATTTCTGGAGGAAGCCACTGCGGATTAGGGTCGCCTGGCTCTCGCTCTCTCATTGCTCGCTCTCTTTTTATTGCAGAATCGTCCTCGCCCAATCCAGGAGCGTTTCATACTATATGTAATAGCTCCCCCCCTCCCTGCACCGAGCAATGATTTTATGAATGAAATTCGGAAGGGCGGAGGGTCGGCGCTACCGAGAGGCTAGACGTAGATGGTGAGGTGAAGAGGAGAGACAGACAATGGAAATATAAAGACTGATTGATTAATAAAAAAGCAGCACACTGACAAAAAACATACAGAAATGTGAAAGAAAAGAGGGAAAGCGACAAGAGAGGATGAATGGAGAGAGAATGGAAAGAAACAGACTGCAGGTTTCAATCTGAGGCAGGAGCGGCAGTCTCGTGCGCGTTGACACGTGACCCCTCCTGCTTCTGTCCTCTATTCCATCACTATTTTCCACCCTTTCACGCTCTCGCTCCCTCTCTCCGCCGAGCACTTGAGCACGAGTGCAGCGACGGTATCGTCATGAAGCGCGTCGATGGTGGGGGTGGGGCGGAGGTTCATTCATAACCCTCTCTTTGAATCTCTGTATCTCTTACAGCTCCTGCAGACAGGGCTCCATCTCTATTGTCTTTAGAGCAGGACGACCTGAACGCAGCTCTTATTTCCTGCAAGCAGGACTTGTTCGACATTGCGAACCTTGAAAATGAGCATCTCTCATTTTAGCAAATGTATTTTGCTGCAAATCTGAAAACGTTGCATTGCATTCACAGAACTGTTACACAGACAGATAGAAATGAACAGAAAATTTGTGTGAAGCTAAAATCTGTCTAAAAGGAATTTCATTTTTATAACAAAAGAAATGAATCTAGAGGTCATGAATATTGCATTTATTTTCTATGTGCTTAAAATGAAATCTTGCAGAGCCAGGGAGTAGTTTGTCCTTACAATAGCTCAGCAGAGCAGGCTGGAAACTTGTAAACGTGATTTTTTTTCCCCCTTCCCCAGCGGACTGATAAAAACCTGAACACCATTTTTCGTGTGAAATATGTTTTACATTTTATGTTTCTTTTGAGGTGGCAAACAAATCATTATTAATCATTTTCAAAAAGCTCCATTTTCTTTCACTGAGAGTGAACTTTTATATTGTCCTGCCCTGGTCAAATCCCATATGGTGTTTGAAATTAATCATTCAAATTTAAACAATCATCGGACAGGGGGGAAAAAAACGTAAAAAATAAACAACAGAAACACCCCACAACCTCGTTGTCAAAAATGAGGAATTATAGACATAGGAAATTTGTTTCTAATGAATACTATGTTTGAGAATGCAAAATATTCCAATGCTATCAATGCAGAAGTTTAAACATACATAATTCTTAACAGTATCCGTCTGTTTTCCGCCACTTCCCTCTTTTGCTTCTTTGCAGGTCTCTGTATTTTCCTGAAATGTGTGTATTTCCCACAGCGTGTCTCAATCAAATGAGGAACACCTGTTCTGCGGCAAATATCATTACTCTCCATTTACTGAGCAATAACTCACCACTCCTTCAATTTCCCAAAGCTTTCCTCTCTTCCTTTTCCCCTTTCTCCCACCCCTCGCTTCCCTCCATTCTGTGAAATCTTGTTTTTGTGTTTCATTCAGTAAGTATGGAGAATGTCGAGCAACTCTGTTCATTTCTAAGCTAAAATAAAGTTATGTTAATAAAACTGTCATTGTTCGCTTTTATTTATTTAAAGCACTGATATGATTTAGCTATTAATAAAGCACTATTATGTTTTGATGCTTACATGGAGAATGATTGATGTATTGACTATTGGTCTATCTGAGCCTTCACAATTGTGCAACACACACATGGGCTGTCAGCATGAGCAATGTGACAGATTCAGGCAGCTGGATTGATGACTTAAGCAGAATATGTTGAAGCAGACACTGGGGGAGAAAAAAGGGGAGACAGAGATGAGTTTACCTTTAGATGAGTGTGTTGGTCTGAGACGCTGCGAGGTTCTGCGTGTGTGTTTCTCGGAGCCTGAGTGAAGAGAACGCATTGTTATTCATTTGTGCTGGTCCCTCCTATTCAGTCCAGCATATACATCACGCGGGAACTAAACACGTCTTAAATCAAGACACATACATCTGTCAACGTTCACACAATGCAGATCACATTACATTGACACGGAGCACAGTAAATCACGAGGCAGACATAAAATGAGATCACTATGAGGTTGCTGTATGACACAAATGAGATGCCTCATCTCCGAAGCAGGAAGTTTACTGACATTATCTTTTGGATTATTTCCTTACATCCTCAGCTGTGGACATTACCCCCCAAAATAGGAGAGATAAATAGCATTTTAAAACAGGAGATATATATATATATATATATATATATATATAAAATATAAAACAAAAGTAAAGAAATAAAGTATAATAGTTGAAAAATTATATAGAAAAACATACACGGCACTAAAAGAAAAACTAATAAAAATAAAATTACGTTTTTAATACAATAATTACATTAAACAAAAAAATCTATAGATTTGCCTGATGGCTGTAATCATGTTTATCTGCTAAAATTATAATGCTCATTATGATTATCTGCATCAATAAAATGCTATTAAATTGGCTCATTTACATATGTGACCCTGGACCACAAAACCAGTCACAAGTAGCATGGGTATATTTGTAGCAATAGCCAACAATACATTGTATGGGTCAGAATTTTTAATGCCAAAAATCATTAGGATATTAAGTAAAGATCATGTTCCATCAAGATATTTTGTACATTACCTAATGTAAATATATAAAAATTTAATTTTTGATTAGTAATATCCATTGTTAAGAACTTCATCTGGACAACTTTAGAGGTGATTTTCTTAATATTTACATTTTTTGGCACCCTCAGATTCCAGATTTTCAAATAGTTGCACCTCAGCCAAATATTGTCCTATCCTAACAAACCATACACCACTGGAAATCTTACTTTTTTTTCCCATCAGTTTTCAGATTATGTATAAATCTCAATTTAAAACAAATTGACCATTATTTTAATGTAAGTCTCTTAAACAAAAATTAAATTATTAAAATGTAAACGTATTAAAATGCATAATTTTACATTTTAACATATAAAAATTTTATTTATTTCTACTAGCCATTACTCTAGTCTTCAGTGTTACATAATGCTTCAGATTCATTCTGCTATGCTAATTTGGTGCTTAAGAAACATCTCACATGTGAAATCTCTTATTTCATATTATCAATGTTAAAAATAGTTCTGCTGCTTGATATTTTTGTGGAGACCGGGATACATTTTTTCAGGGTTACACGATGAATAGAAAGTTCAAAAGAACAGCATTTATTCGAAATAGAAATCTTCACTTTCACTTTTGATCAATTTAATATATATCCTCAATAAAGGTATTCAAAGGTACACAAAGGTATTTTGAATGGTACTGTAATAGTCAGACATTGTGGGTCAGCTAACTCCATAAGGTTTTGTTGAAATGCTTTATGAATCAGCGTAGCAGCAGTGTCAAGTAAAATGACGACTTAAAGGGGTCATCGGATGCCCATTTTCCACAAATTGATATGATTCTTTAGGGTCTTAATAAAAAGTCTATAATATACTTTGGTTAAAAATTCTCAATGGTAGTATAAAACAACACCCTTTTTACCTTGTCAAAATCAGCTCTGCAAAAATCAACCCATTCTGATGGATTGCTCCTTTAAATGCAAATGAGCTCTGCTTGCACGGTCCCTCTCTTCTCTCTGTGGAGTGACGAGCTGTGCTCTGAGAGTTTGTGTACTTCAGCCGAACTTATCACGTTTAGCCTCTAAACTTGCTAACTAGCACGTTATTAGAAAAAGGTGATTGCAGAGATTCATAAAAAACCCTTATACTCACTTCTGCTGTAGGTGAAGCTGGATCACAAATGATTTGCGAGAACATAAACGCATTTATGTAGATCGGGAGGCGCATTCCCTTCACAAACAAACGTAATCCACAGCATTTTCAGCGGCTCAGATGTTGGGAGTAAATGATGACCACTATGTTTGCTCAATCGGAGATATTCTTGACTAACTTACATCCCTGCTCCGGCATCGAAACAATGGAGGTCGGACTGTTACAGCTGATTTAGGGCGGGTCTGAGGTAAGACGCTCATGTCAATCTATCGTGGGAGCGGCCTCTGTTGGTGTGACGATTTGAAAAACGAGGATATTATTTTTACAGATGAATTAAATCCACTGCATGGATTTTTATCATTATAGGGTAGATGTGTACATACAGTGTTAATTTCGTTGACGAAGACTATGACGAAAAATATTCGTCAACGAACATTTTTTACAGACGAAAACTAAATAAAAAGTCAGATATGATGATGAAGACGATGACGAAATTTAACTGACACTTTAGTCAATGAATAAAAACGAGAGGAAAATGTTGGGGCGGGACGAATGGAGAAGAGATCCAATAAGAACTACCCTTTTGTGGGGAAATCCAATCAGAGCGAATCTTTTGAGGGCAGGTTGATCTTGGCAAAGCCATTTTCAAAAGCCGCGGTTTTCAAGTTATGAGGATGTTTGTTATACATTATATTTAGTTATACATTATACTTGGATGCACAGTCTTGGTTACAAAGCTTTGGTTAATTTAAGTTGACTTTTCTCGTTAGCAACACGCTAACGTTTTGTGCACGCGGTCCGAGGGCAGCGGTATGTCTCATGAACAGACAGACAGACAGAAATGTCAGAGCTTGGTCTAGGATGTCATATGCGTTTCATACAATTCAGGGACAATGCATATCTTTTTCAGGGAGCATGTATATCGTTCAGGGAGAGCAGGTCTTATGGTTATTTTTGTGAAAAAGGCTAATGTTTTTGACATTTAATAAAATAAATGTTTTTTATTACAACAATTAGATATGTGCCTGTATGCTCTATATGCTTCCATATATTGTAATATACTTACAATTACGTGAATTATGGAGAAAAATATGCTAATATTTGGTCTACTAAAACTAGACTAAGACTAAAAGTCTTAAGACTAAACTAAGACTAAAACTTTTATGATATTTAGTCAACTAAACTAGACTAAGACTTAAAGATTTCAGATGACTAAAACAGGACTAAAACTAAATGGTGTATTATTCCAAAGACTAAGACTAAACTAAATTTTGCTGTCAAAATTAACACTGTGTACATACACTGCCAACACACATTAAAGTTTAAAAATCATGTAAAAGTGAACTTTGCATCCGATGACCCCTTTAAATGTGAGATGTGTTGCTACAGAAAGAGACATTTCTCATTTAAAAGTTTGACTGTTTCATCAAGATTTCACTCACTGCATGGCGTGCTCTGGTGAGTCACCAGGTGTGAGAAAGACAGGATGGGCTGTAGATGAGAGCTTCCTGTGCCACCATCATCCCTGTCCTCTGCTTTCTCCTGGTCTGCCCAGACCACACCCCTTTCTCTATGCACCAGCCGTTCCAGCTCCTCCCACTCAACGTCATCTGTGGCAATGCTCGCGGCCTTCAACGCCAGGTGCTGCCGGCGGCAGGTGGACAGTAGGGCGTTCACCAACCTGACAGGACAGGTGGAGAGCAAGTGTGGTATAGTTGAATGATACAGATGGAGGCATTTACATTGCAAATTTCAAATTAATCTGAATAACACAAAGAACTTTATACAAAGAACGTATGGGTTTCCACAAACGCATAGATTCTGGGTGACTAAGCTCAAAAACATGAAACCTAGTGCAAAGCCTCTAGGAGTGTTGACTCATACTTGTGCGTGTGAGCGTTTTCCTGGTCTTGAACACTGATGAGGTGGCTCATGTGTTCGATGTGTTGCTGAAGGTCAGTGATTTGCAGCTGCAGCTGATGGCACTGCAGTTCTCTTTTTAGCTCCTGTATGCAGAAACACATTTTAATACAAAGAAAAATGCAACAATAATTGTAGCAACCAGTAGTTTCTTCCCCCTCTTGATATTAATGATGGATAAGCATCAAAATAATTTAAGATCATGATTTCAATAGTACAAAAAGGTGGGCGACCTTACTAACATTGTTAGGTAGGAACTAATTTTATATTTAATATTTGTTTTGACCTTCTGGATAATCAATATATCCCTCTCCTTTTCATTTTGACCAAATGGCAAATTTTGCAATCTAGTTAAAAAAAAAAATGCAATCTGGTTAAAATAAACAAGCATAAAATTTGATCATTTGGATTTATATGCACCAACATAACAGCACACAGTAATAAATTCAATAAACAGCAATGAAACCACAATAAATAGCAATATTTACCTGAATCTGTTTACCAAAACATTTGAATTAGGACTGTAAAATTATGTGAAAAAATGTGTTAATTTATGCAATTAATTAAAAATGAAAAGTAATAGGCATATGTTTTATGATACCGAAAAATGTGGAAAGTCTATTTAATGCTTTTGTAAAGCTAACATCTTTGAATTATTAATTTGGGGGCTTTTCTAATTTGCATAATTGTGTTTTTGTTTTTGACATTTAGAATTTTTATTAATAAATTATTTTTATTTTTGATTGATGATGCCAACAAATCTTTAAACCACAGTTCTGATTTAATAAAAAGAATTAAAATTAAATTATTTGAAAACACACACACACACACACACACACGCTATCAAATCTAATTTTGCTACTGAAGTTTAAATCAGAGACACTCATGCTCTCTAAAGACAAGTTACGAAAGAAAAAATATCAACTCAAGGAAAAGATATTTATGAAATGTGCATTAAACAACATTCAGACTTCATTTTACATTGTCAACACAAATTATGCATATAGCATAAATCAGGTCACAGGTAGGGACAGTTTCCCACCTATTACATGGTAAATTTTAAATAGAATATCAAGCTCAAGAGAATGTTGTGGCTTTCTGGGTGAAGAATAGAACGGCGAGATTAAACCATCTCATCTATGTGCTATAATGAGAAAGGCAACATAGGCAAGACACTACAAAAATGATGAAACGACTTAGATGTTGTTTTTAGTCTAGCTCCTTGTTTTCCTTCTGTCTCACTGAAAATGCACCTTCTGAGGAGTCTTCTACCCCCTCTGACGCAAGAAAACGCAAAACAGCACAGCACAGAACATTTGATGGGCGGGTGCGTCACTACTCCGTTCTACTTCCAGGAAAAGAAAAAAAAAAAAAAAAAAAACAGGAGAGCAAAAAGAGAGCGAGAAAAGAGGTGTGGATTTAGGTAAGCAGCTGTAGGGAGTGATGAAGGAAAAGCATTGATTTTTCTTTTATTAAGACATCCTCCGGTGGGGAAAATGGAGAGAGGAGCTAAAAGAGGGGGTGAAAGAGACACAAAAATGGTCACAGTGTCTATCAAAGGGCCACAAATGAGGGCAAAAACAAAGATTACACAATATTTTGAGCCGGTCCAAGAAAACAACAGACAAATGGTGAATTTTGCATGTTTTTGTAGTCGGTTGATGAATGTTCGCCTCCTACATGCAGACTGATTAACAGTGTGCATGGCTGCAAAATATGTCAATTGCTTCTGAAAAACGTCACTGCCAAATTAACATAAAGACTCAGGTAAATAAAGATACAGAGTTGCATTCTATGCCAGCTCTTCCAAAAGATAATACCACCCCTCTTTAAGTGTATTTGGCTGCATGATGAGCTCAAGAAGAGCTTGCTATTCAGGGCCTCTAAGGAGCATGTCTGCTTCAGACATCGCAACACTGCAGACTGGCACCCTAGAGCTTCAATGCTCAGCTAGAAAACATGAAAACATTCAATAATGGCATTTCGAAATGGATAACAGGCCAAGGCTGTCCACTCCGGGACTGAAATAAGCCCTCAAATAAAGAAATATCACGATAAGCTGAAGGACAAAAAACAACATAGATCTGTAGCAGGGGTAGGCGGTATGACAAATTCTTATATCACGATATACAATACAGCTAATTTTTGCTGCAAATACAAACCCAAAATGTTTGATATATTACATAAACATGAAGTACTGCTTTTTTTCTGAGAGTCTAGTCACTTCTTAAAAAGGGCCTTTTATCTTACTTGATTGGGTTTTTTTTTTTTTTTTTTAAACTGGAGACAACCCTGAAGGTAAGATTATTCAAAAAACATGAATGATAAATCTGGCCATCAGTGCAAAAGCAGTTTCAAATTAATGAAGTGCTTCATCACAACAAAGTAATTAAAGCATTTTAAAAAAACACATCTCTGGACCACTTTTTTAAATGCAGAAACGCATTCTGTTTGCAAACTGCATGACGGGTCAAAATTACATGGCTCCCATTACAATCAACAATGCAGGCTGCACAGGAAGTGCATGTCGGTAATACATTTTGGAGTGTGTGCTTTCCACCTTTTTCTTCCTGTAAGATTGGGCGTGGCCGTTCGTACATTTTATGGGTCTGGCTTTCGGTCTCATCCGGGTCCAGCTATTTTTAGCTGGACAAAACAGCTTGTTTGATATTGCAAATTGGTGTGTTTTACCATATTCTAATGTATTATCTTAACTATGAACACACTGGTTTGTAGTGCAAACAGTTTTACCATTTACCGCATGTTGTTATTCTTCTCATTATTTCACTATAGCGAAACTGAGACCGTCACCCAAAGGCTTACTTCTGCATTAAAGAAAAAGGTGGATAGTGTTTTTTTTTATTTGAGTATAGCAGAAGCTTTACTGATTTGCCACCACATGTATACTGCCCTTGCACCCCTAATCTGAAGTAAAAGTGACCCAGTCCTGACCTCTGGAGAGTGTCCTTCATGTCCAAGCAACTTCATCTCGTTTTCGACGCGGTGAAGCCATCCCTCGTTCTCCTGGAAGTGCTTTTCATTCTCCATCAAGCGTTTTTGCAAATGCTCCTGATGAGACTTCAGGGAGGCCAGTTTACGCTCATACTTACAGGTGGCCTAAAACAATGACACATACCAAACATTGAATTGCTGTAGCTTTTCCAGCTGTTCATCATTTGTGGACAATTTCCTCCAGCATGGCTAGAAGAAATCTTTACAATTTACAACAATTCCAAACATAATATCAAATGACGGGTGTTAAT
This sequence comes from Labeo rohita, assembly GCF_022985175.1. Lineage (NCBI taxonomy): Eukaryota > Metazoa > Chordata > Actinopteri > Cypriniformes > Cyprinidae > Labeo > Labeo rohita. The sequence continues at coordinate 30,963,222 of NC_066875.1, read as the reverse complement.
AAGATTTTTTAAATGCTTTTAAAAGAAGTCTCTTATGCTCACCACTGATGCATTTAAAAAAAATAAAAATTTGTGTGTGTGTGTGTGTGTATACACACACACACATACACATATATATATACATACACACACACACATACACACACACATATATATATATATATATATATATAAAAAAACCGTATTAAAACAGTAATATTGTGAAATAATTACAATATTTTTTAAGGTATCATTAATTGCACTTTATTTCTGTGGTGACACAGCTGAATTTTCAGCAGCCATTACGCCAGTCTTCAGGATCAAACGATCCTTCTGAAATCATTCTAATTTGCTTATTTGGTGCTCAAGAATTTTTTTTAAATCATCATTTTAACTTTTTAGTGTTGTAACATTTAAAAATGTCAACTTAATACTACTTGTTGAATAAAATAAAATAAATACAATAAAATAAATAATTGAAATCAACCTTGTGTGTGTGTGTGTGTGTGTTTATGAATCAGTGCCGTTACCCTTTCAGCCCTGTTGTCGTGGAAGAATATGAGGCTCTGCTGGTGCCACAGCTCCCTGTTTCTCATAGTCAGCTTGCTTTCATTCAGTTGCTTCTCGATGTCCAGATGCTCTTTACGTACCTGCAGACGTGCTGCAAACACGCTGCGCAGCGACTCCGACATCCTGCAAAACACGAAAGACATTGAGTTATTGTCTCTATTCAGTGGATGCCACTCTCACTTTTCCTCTCAAGTTCTGCATTATAGAAGTTGCCTGGTAGTAAATGTATACACTCCAGAACACAAAAGCAGCACTTCACTATGATTTCCTATCCTCCTTATATCATTGTTATAAATTATATTATTAAAAAATGTTCAGAACTGCAGCACAGAGAGCACAACACTGCACCTGACATATAAGACGTCATGTGCCTGGATCATATCCCAGTTGTCTCTCGCTACACCTTACGGTCACTTTCTACATTATATAATCTGATAAACAAACAATAAACAAACTAAAATGAAACAGAAAAAGTGCAATAGAAATAATGGAATATCATGGATTAAATAATTGCTGTTTTTGTTCACCCCAAAAACACATTAACTTAAAATCAATTAATAAAGACGAACATGTGCATAGTACTAGAATTACAATTGAAGTTCAGAAAAAAATAGCACTTAGCAGGCCAAAAAAAGAAATCAGTGCTAATTATCTGGTTTAGTTCCCGAGTACACCATTGTTTAAAAGTCTGGGGTCAGCAAGATTATATTGTTTAATTATTACTTTTATTCAGTAAGGACACATTAAATTGATCAAAAAATGACAGTAAAGACTGATAAAAAGGTTATATGTGACCCCAGACAACAAAACCAGTCTTAAGCAGCATGGGTATATTTGTAACATTAGCCAACAATACATTGTTTGGGTCAAAATGATAAATTTTTCTTTTATGCCAAAAATCATTAGGATATTAAGTAAAGATCAGCGTCCATTAAGAAATTTGTAAAAATCCTACCGTAAATATATCAAAACGTAATTTTTGATTGGTAATATGCATTGCTAAGAACTTAATTTGGACAACTTCACAGGCAATTTTTTTTTGGCACCCTTAGATTCCAGATTTTCAAATAGTTGTATCATGGCCAAATATAGTCTTATCCTAACAAACCGTACATCAGTGGAAAGCTTATTTTCAAATGGACCCTTATGAATGGTTTTGTGGTCCAGGGTCACATATTTAAAAAAATTCTGTTCTTTTAAATCAAAGAATCAGAAAAAAATAGATCAGTTCCAACAGAAATATTGAGCAGCTCAATTGTTTTTAACATTGATAATAAAAAATGATTCTTAAAGACCAAACCACTATAAAATGAAATTCAGCTTAGCCACAACAGGTATAAATTACATTTTAAAATATATTAAAAAAGAAAACTAATAATTTATTTATAGTCAAATAAATGCAACCTTGGCGAACATTGGAGAATACTTGGAAAACATTTTAAAATCTTACCAACTTCAAACTTTTGAATGGTAGTGCAAGTCGCAGTGAAAAAAAAATATGAAGAATGCATTCTATAATAACTGAGAATATATTTCACCTCACTGCACCTTTTTCTCTTCTATTTAATATAGGCAAGCGCTAAAGGCCATCATACTCTCATTCAAACACATATTTCTCATTGAGAGCCTTCAATACTCCAACACAGCCTTTTGCAACACTGCATACGGCTCATCAATGAACGCTTTGAGATATCACCTGAACTGTATGTGGGTGGTATTAGTTTTGATTTAAAAAAAAAAAAAAAAAAAAAAAAAAAAAAAAAAAAAGTCCATTGAGAGAGAGTGCAGAGGCTGTATTTGGGGCCATAATGTTGGTGCAGCGCCGACACTGCCAGACTTCTGCATTATTAATGCGGGCAGGAGCGCGCCAGCCCTCCTTGAAGCTAACCACCTCTCCCCCTCTCTCTCTCACTCGCTTGGCAAGTTGTGAATTCTGATGCCAGTGAATGAAACACGTAGGAGTGAGACTCATTCAGCTTTTTCCCCTCCTCCTTCCCCTCTCTGTCCCTCCCACCCTTGCTATTTTCCCTCTTTCTCTCCTCCCTCCGCCTGTCCTTCATTTTCTCCCTCCCATCTACGGATGCTGCGGCGGTTTTTGCTGACAAGAACCACACACACACACACAAAAACAGAATGACTGAATCTAGAGGCTGAGGGGTGGGGCGGTGGAACGTGTTGCAAAACTGTGATACATTTTCATGTCCAAAACAAGCAGTAAACGAAAAAAGGAAAGTTGGGGGAAAAAAACGAACGTGAAAAATTAAAGAAACGGAGGAAAACAAAGCACAAGTCTCCACTCTCCACTGGACCTGATGAAAAATGCAGAGGTAAGGAGACCTCCACCTGCGATGGTGTCTGGCTTTGTCCTGTGTACTCTTACTCATGAATAATTGAGGCGTATTCAAAGTTTCAAAGGACAGCGTTAAAGAGCAGCACATCACACATGGCATAAAATAAACAACATCTAAACAAACAAAAACACAGGTCTCAAGACACACGCTGGTGCCTGCAAATAGAATTCGCCGTGTCGCATGAGTGCACACTTCTGGACTGAACGTAGACACACGTGCTGCTTACTTCTCAAATTCGGCTCTCCTCTGGACAGGGATTGGATTAAGGGCAGGAACCTCCACCTTCCGTTCTTCGTACTCTTTGAGTTTCTGTTTCAGCATGACAATCTGCAAGCACACACACACACACACACACTCTCATTAAGCAAGCTAGTCTCAAGTGGATTAGACCCATCTCACCTAACAGGAGAAGCAAACCAGATTTACAAAGTAAATAGTTCTACATTAAGACGTAATTAAGGATGAGATTCATCAAGTCGTCTTTATTTATACTTTTTTTTTTTTTTACCTCAGCTTTCTGCTTTTCACAGATGACAGCATACTGGCCAATATGACTGTCCAAGCTCATCACGTTACTTCTCAGCTGAAATGCAGGGAGAGAGAATCATAAATAAGACCTTATAATAATGCTTTGATGCAATCTTTGTCTGTGGTAAACTCATGGGTGATTTGAGGCGTGTTTTTGGTCGGGGGACTGCTGAAGCTGCGCGTGTATGTGTAGGACTTACAGTGGATTTGATCTCCTTGGCGCGGTTGGCATATTTGAGAGTGTTGTGTGTATCTTCATAGGAGAGCGAGGACGGGCTGACGTTCGCGATCATCACAGTTCGGCAGTTTCCACCCAGAGAGTCTTTGAGGAGCCGTGTCAGCTTGCTATCTCTGTAAGGAATGTGTGTCTTCTTACACTGAGAATAAAAAACAAAACCAAAGCAAAGAAAAATCAAATTCGAGAATCTCATGAAAAAGGAAAAAAAGTCAGACCATAAGAAACAATGACTGAAAAACAAAACAGACACAGCCTTCTAAAACTCGGCTGAGATTACACGATTAGGCTCGAAAATGTCATTTTAGGCCATTTCTGAGATGAGTTTACATTTAATTTATCATGGATCCTTTGCTATGCTTCGCCTTATAGCATTATTGACCAATCTAAGACAAATTTTAGTTTTTTTGAATGCAAGTCTACGTTTGTGTCTAGATAGTTTTAAAAGCATTTTAAATGGAAATGACCCAAAAATAGGCTAAATGTATGACAATAGTTACAAAAAAAAAAAAAAAAAAAAAAAAAGTAAAAAATAAAATAAAATAAAATTAATAAAAATTAAATTAATAATAATAATAATAATAATAATAATAATAATAATAATAAATTATTGCTTTTTGCTATTTGCTACATTTTCTTAATGTTACAAACTTAACATCTTTTTACATGTTTTACATTTACATGTGACCCTGGACCACAAAATCAGTCATAAGGGTAAATGTTTTATTTTTTTTATTATTTATTTATACATCATTTGAAAGCTGAATAAATAATAAGCTTTCCATTGATGTATGGTAGGATAGAACAATATTTGACTGAGACACTAAGCTGTAAAAAAAGTGAATAGAGAAAAATCACCTTTAAAGTTGTCCAAATGAAGTTCTTAGCAATGCATACTACAAATCAATAATTAAGTATATATTTACAGTAGGAAATTTACAAAATATAGTCATGAAACATGATCTTCACTTAATAGCCTAATGATTTTGACATAAAATTGATCATTTTGACCATGTGAATGTATTGTTGGCTATTGCTACAAATATACCCATGCTACTTGTGACTGGTTTTGTGGTCCAGGGTCACATATTTGAATTCATTTTGAAATCTTGATAAATCTGAGCACTTTGTTGAAATCTTTTTTTCTGTTTATCCTTTATTCTCATTGCTCTCTAGAAGAAACAATTGAGACATTAATATCTCATTTGAAATTTTTCTTCCTTGCAGGGATTTTTTTTTTTTTATCTTATTATCACGAAGTTTGCGACTGTCATATGAAGGATTATGAAACAGGAGACATAGTCATGTTGAGACATAGTGAATGTTTGGTAGAACCAGACAATTTCTAAAAAAAAAAAAAAATTAATTAATACAAAAGCTTAAAGGTATAGTTCACCCAAAAAAAAATTCTGTCATTAATTACTTGTCGTCCCAAACTTGTAAGTAGGGCTGGGTGATATCATTTTTCAATGATTTTTAACTAATCAACTTGAAAATGTAACTACAACATGATTCAAGTAACTTTTCTTTATTAACCCTCTAGTAGTTAAAGAAAAGTCTATTCCAAGTGCACCACACATGAAGTTGTCAACATGATGCAAATGTTAAACAAATCACTTGTTCATGCATCTTTTCTGCAAAGATATATTAACTACAACTACATCTTGTATAAACTTGTCTTTATATGTTAAGAAAAAATATGAGGAAAACGCTTTAAAGAAAAATCTCCAAAGTCAAAGTAGTTCAAATGACAAGGTATAACACCAGCAGACTATAAACTATAAATGTTCTGTAAAAACAATAAACAGCAGCTTTCAGGCTGTCATTATGATGCAAACATGAAATATCAGACATACACTTGTAATTCTTCACAGGTTTTTTAGTCAACTGCGCTGCTATTCCACTATTTTTTTATGTAAACATGGATGCGTTAGACTGTTGCACTTGCGTTTCTTGCAGCGTCTCAAGCATAAAACGGCATTCTAAATACGTTAAAAGAAATTCACTTCCATCTTCATGCATGTTTTTCCTTTTCCACTGCCCACGTCGCATATTTGTCAAACACAAAAGAGCATTCTGCGTGACTGGCGCCTAGCGATATGAGCACGTCACACGTGAGCTGTTAATCACGTGCGCCGACATGTGACTGAATCTTTCTCTTTACTGTTATCACTGGAATATTGTAAAAGTGTCTAATTCTAACTATTGGTAATATCTGTATTCAAAATCACAATTCCTCATTTTTTTAAAAATAAACTCATGGCAAGATATTACATTCGAATGAATCAAAATCGAGAGAGAAAAAAAAAAAAAAAAAATTCACCCAGCTCTACCTGTAAGACCTTCATCTTCAGAACACAAATTAAGATATTTTTGATGAAATCTAAGAGCTTTCTTTCCCTGCATAGACAACAACCCAACTGACATGTTTGAGGCCCAGAAAGGTAAGGACATGCGAGTCAGTCTTTGACGTGCATTCACGAGAGTAGCATGCACATTGAAGACTGACACGGAAGAGAAGAAATTGTTGAATAAAGTTGTTTTTTTGTTTTGCTTGTGCACAAAAGTATTCTCATAGCTTCATAAAATTAAGGTTGAAGCACTGATGTCACATGGATTATTTTAACAATGTCCTTACTACCTTTCTGAGCCTTGAACGTGTCAGTTGCGTTGCTGTCCATGCAGGGTCAAAAAGCTCTCGGATTTCATCAACAATATCTTAATTTGTGTTGCGAAGATGAACGAAGGTCTTCCGTGTTTGGAATGACATGAGGATGAGTAATTAATGACAGGACTTTCATTTTTGGGTGAATTAGCCCTTTATATTAACAGCAAGGTGAGCATTTCAGAGTATGATTCCTGTGTAATTCACAGATTTTGTGTTTCAAAACTTGCTGTTTGCAAGACAAGCCCATTTTGTTAGCAAAGCCACTACATTCTTACTTCTTTCAGAGTTTTTTTTTTAAATAACAGAATAAGTCAGCAAATAATAATGGTGCTGACTGACCTTCTCTAACACATCCTAACAATAATTTCAGATTTGTCTCATCTCAACAGCTTCATGCTGTTAAACGTGTTCAAACAGCCTGTTGGCTCTTTGTCTTTCATCTTGCTGGCCTGTCTGACCTGCAAAAGAAAGCATTCACAAGCTGATGGTCTAATTAATCTCAGGATCTAGTGACTGATACACAGCCCATATCCCAGCATCCGCAAAAAAAAAAAACATCAAAGCCAAGTTTCCACTTAGCTGATGTGGAACAGTTAACATACATGGAGAATGACATATGCACAATTTGCCAACACTAACATGGGGGAAAACAGCATTCAGGGAATGGAAATGTGGAAATGTTGTATATCTGATCTTGTCCAGCTGATGTCTCAAACTATAGCCTACATCTGGACCGTGTATGGGTTCATGTTTTCATTAAAGCTTTGAATCAATTGGTGGCCTGCTGGGAACTTCACAACCTTCGCAAAAGGTTGAAATAAAGACCGTGGCCCACTTTTCAGTCCTTTTTTTGTTCTATACTACTGCACCAAAAAAGAGGCATTTTCAGTGATAAAACACTGGCTTATGTAACCTAAAAAACATACAAGCAGCACCATCATGATAGCTAGCCTGTGAAAAATCACATTTCTGAAGGCAGCATGTTCTCTCTGTTGGCACGGCTGTGTTAGCAGTGTGTGTGTGAGAGTGTGAGTGGCCTGTTTCGGGCCCTCCCAGGAGAACATGGGTAAGGAGAGCCGTCTGCGTGACAGGTTAATTTATGCGGATGGCATGAAAACAATACCTATGAAGCTGCCTGCGGAGGGGCCCAGAGACAGGGACAAACCTCCTCACCTTACACACACACACCAGCCGAAACACTCCGGCATCAAACGGCAAATACAAAAACCACAGAAGACACAACACAAAGACGAAAGCGCATAAATCAAAGAATCCCAGAACAACAATATTTGAGACCATGACTACAAATACAATCAATTTACAAGAAAAATTAAAAGAACATGCATCCTGCTTTGGCAGACAATAAACAGAAAGAGGGCCTGCGCTTAACTAGCACCACAATAACTCAAGTGAACATGAGGTTTTTGACCAATCCCATATTTATGGGACACTGGCTTGTTAAGACTCAGCTGTACAACAGGATAAAACAAAGACATACTGCATGCTGAAAAACTCCAGACGAAGCAAACGAGTATTAAAAAACAAACGGAACAGCTTTAACATTCAAAAACTGCCTCTCTCTCTTTTGCACTTTAGTGAAATAAACACAAACACAGCCTGCAATTGAGATACTTGGATATGAGCTAGAACAAGTAAACTCGTCTACAGTACTTCATCAATGAAAACAAATAACGGTTACACACGCACATTTTTGTGGGAGCAGCCAAATCTTTATCATCACCCAGAATAAAGCCATTCGAGCATGGTCCTGAATGTTCAATCACATTCAAAAGTTTGGGGTCAGTAAGAAATTAAAGGCACAGGTCACCCTAAAATGAAAATTCTGTCATATTGCCTTAGTTTTTCTTCTGAACACAAATTAAGATATTTTTGATGAAATCCTATGCCGTCTATGCAGGGTCAGAAAGCTCTTGGATTTCATCAAAAATATCCTCGTTTGAGTTCAGAAGATGAACGTTGCGGGTTTGGAACAACATGAGGGTGAGTAATTAATGACAGCATTTTCATTTTTGGGTGAACTACCTCTTTAACACTTATTCAGCAAGGTTGCACTAAATTGACCAAAAGTGATACTATCTATTTCAAATGCCTTTCGTTTTAACTTTCAATCATCAAAGAATATGGACAAAACTATATGTTTTCACAAAAATATTAAGCAAAACAACATTTTTCAACACTGATAAGAATTTTGTTTGAGCACCAAATAAGCATATTAGAATGATTTCTAAAGGATCATGTGAATCTAACTTGAGTAACCTGTGCATACACACACACACAACCTTTGCAGATGTTCTTGTTCTATCAATCTCAGCTAGAGATACTGGAGACCTGAGTCACCACAATCATATTTTTAGAGCGCGATCAGTTGATGTACATTGCATGGACTGAAATGCAGTCGACAACTAGTCGCCTGCTGCGTCGTTGACGCTCGTACGGAATAAGGCACATGCTTCGTTGCGCTATCGCCAGTGTTAGAACTGTCAACATCTCTCGGGTTTAGAAAAATGTCGGTGGTATTGTGTGGTCGGAGATAGAAACAAATGCATTTGGTGGAGGTGGAGAACAAGAAAAACTAATTGGACAAAACTGGCTTAATATTTAAGAGGCTAAAAACAGCAGGAGCTGCCTAAAAGTGTTTAGAATTAAAACCATAAAAATGCAGCACAAAGTCTTGATATTTATTGCTGTTGAGTGTCACTATGGTTACAGGCATTACTGAAGGATATCACTAGTTAGGAGGAAGAGACTGACCTCAGTTACCTGTTCATACAGACTGTACTGGATCCTCTCTGTCTGCTTTTGTATGGACAATACGGTTTAATATATTGGATTTTTCAAAAGACTTTTTAATTTTTTTGACAGGAGTCTTATATTCAAGGTTGCCCAAGGTTGCATTTATTTGATAATCAGTACAGTTAAAGCAGTAATATTGGCAAAGATTTTTAATCTACTAAAACTTTTCCATTTTAATATATTTGTAATTTATTGCAGTGATGAAAAAAAAACAAAAACAAAGAGATTTTCAACAGCCATTACTCCAGTCTTTAGTGTCACATGATCCTTCAGAAATCATTCTAACATGCTGATTTGGTGCTCAAGAAATATTTCTTATTACCAATGTTAAAAACTAGTTATGTTGCTTAATTTATATTCTTTGATGAATAAAACATTCAGAAGAGAAGAGCCCAAACTTTCAAAAAGTATTTCCAGGAGTGACTCTTAAAAAGCCTTGTGTAGAAGTAATTTAAAAATCAATTCTGCAAAGCAGACATGCATTCAGAGGTTTTTCATAACTAATGAGAGTTAAAAGTTAATAATATGACAGGATTTGAGACATACACAGCAGCAAATTCCCACCTAACACCCAATAATAACTGAAGAATGGTTTATAATAGCTTATGGCACAAAACAAACACCGCAAGGCAGATTTAACAGCCATTTTCTAAGACTACATTCTATATCCGTCACGGGCTAATGGGATTGGGTGGTAAATTACCCTCAAACCGTCTCTGAGACGGAAAATCTGGATACAATTCCACACAGTGTCTCTGGTGGAGGTGTACTAGAATCAGTGCATGAGCAGGACACACACACACACACACACACACACACACACACACAAAAAGCAGCCCTGAGGAAAGGGATAAGTGTACACAACAGAGTCTGAGTTGTAGGTCTCCTAACTCTGATAGCATCAGAACCACAGAGCCAGCGGAGCCTTTGGGTTTGTCCCAAAAGCAAAAAAGAGAGGGGAAGGCTAATACCATCAGAGCAAATGTGCCACAGCACAGTATGAACCCAGCTGACCCAGGCTGGATAAAGACCAACAAAGGCTAAAGTGAAGATAAGTAATAGTGATACAGTAAATACATTTGTATACAATACAATCGGATTGCAGGTCATTGGTTTTGTGGTAGAACCACACAAAATTCCCATACCTACTGTATGCATTTAAGTTGCTTAATAAAGCTAAAAGTGCTATATGTTTTGATGCACTGATTGATAAAAATCAAGTAATTGTCAATAATAGAGAGCATAAAAAAAATTGTTGGCACCAATGGTCACACAGCATTGGTGCAAACATTCTATGGCTAAAATAACTAAATACATAATGAAAACTGGCAAAAGCCACAAAGCAAGGTGCAACAGAAAAAAAAAAGAATGCAACCAGTATGGCAGCATATAATATTAAAGTCCCTATGAAATCAAAATGAAGGTTTTTTGGCTTTCAGTATGAATGTGTTAATCTTAAGGTTATCTGTAAGCTAGTGTGCTCCAAAAATGACAAAATTTGCATTTAGAAGATATAAGCATTTAAAACTTACAGTCTCTAACTTCCACTAATATGGATCAACAATTTTGATGACATCACCCTGCACTGCATAAGCCTGTGTGTTTTAAAGCACTTCGGTGGACCTTTAATTTTAAAGGCCATAAGCAAAGTCTTTGTGGTTAAGGCTGTCGTATTAAGAGCTTGCGTTAATGTGGTTGCAAAGTTTTTCATAGGCATTTGTTGTTACAATTTTAATGATCGGAGCATTTCCAATTTTACCAGCTAAACAATCTGAGGCCATTCCATATTTCTGAGGGAGGGGCTTTACAGAACCATGAAATCAACAGACCATTTTTAGGAGAACTGAAACAGCGGTGTAGAATAAAGGTAAAATGTGAAAAATAATGTGATTTTAAAAACAAAGCATGAACACGTTACAGTGCATGCCATAAACACAATCAAGCCTTTGAAAATAGCTGATTGACCACCCTTTTAAAGCATCAGACGACATAACTACAGAGTGCGCTTATAATAAACAGAACATTATCATGCATTTGTGTAAACACCAATATACATAAATATACACAAAAATGAAAATTAGCCCATTATTTACTCACCCTCAAGGCGTCCTAGGTGTATATGACTTCCTTTTTTTTAAAGAAATGCAAACAGAGTTATATTAAAAATTATTCTGGCTCTTTCAATAATGGCAATGGGTGGGTGTTTCTCTTCATCAGTCCAAAACAAGTCCAATAAAGTGCATCCATCCATAACAAAAAGTGCCTCCTGTATCAAATCAATGCATTTTTGTAAGAAAAATATCCATATTGAAAAAATAATAATCACTTTTCTCTGGCTTGCACTAACAGCTGTAGATGGAAGCAGCTCTAGGCGGATGACATAGGATGTTTACACTTTTTTATTATGGATAGAAGCACTTTTTAGGACTTGTTTTAGACTGTTGAAGAGAAACACCCGCCCACTGTCATTATAAAGCTTGGAGGAGCCAGAACAAAGTCCAAATGCAGGAAGTTACACTTAGGATGCCTTAAGGGTAAGTAAATAAAGTAGATAAACTAATTTTATTTTTGGGTGAAATAACCCTTTAAGCCTTTAGATTAAAAGATTTATCACATGTAAAAAATTCCAACAATCCTTTCCGAACCTTTAACCTTTATGTGCACATTTCATGAAATCGCATCCCATGTTTGCAACATCTGAAATAATAAAACAGATTCAACAAGATCTGGGTAATCCCTCAATCTTAAAAGGAGGTGTAGACCTACTTTTGGGTTGGCGAGCGTGTTTATGACGTTCCCCAGAGCGAGGAGGGAGCGGTTGATGTTGGCCCCCTCTCTGAGACGAGCCCCCTTGGCATTGGTCACACTGGCCCTTTCCGAGCCGGCCAGGTCGATTAAGCTCATCTTGGCCACACGAACATTTGGATTGAGACTGGCTGTCTTATCCTGCTGCCTCAAGTAGATCTGAAGGGGAAAAAAATGGCACAAGAACATCTTTCAGTCAGAATGAATATTTATATTTTTGCCTGACAACTTTATAAGCCAGCTGACACTGGTTTGAACTGTGCAGTTAACTCTGAAACACCCAGATCAATAGATAGATGACGGAGATGTTGGATTGCAGAGAAGATTAAAGCTTTATTGCTTTTTAAACGAACTACACTTTAGAGTCTAGAAATAAAATAAATAGAGAAGCCAAACTGCTTGATTTATTATTGCCTTGTCGAATCTTCCAGGAAACACAATTCCTGGAAATTGTCCATTAACGCAAGTCAACTGGGTAGTTCACGCTCAATATCAAAACAAGAGGATTAATGTAAAGTTGCTGAAACCCCCACGGGGGTGACCGCAGACAGAATAAGGCAAAGCAGGATAAAAACAGTTACATGGAACCGGATGTGATATTTACGGAGAAATGAAACGAGATTGCGAGAAGCCTTTTACCTGGAATACGGCATGGGAGCGGGAAGACGTGGCGTTCATGTCAGTGGGGTGCTGCGTCCTGTTTCTGTTACCATAATCAAGAGCTTCAAGGATGTGCTCTGCAGATTTGGGCTACAATGTAATGACACACACACACACACACACAATCAGACAAGGTAAAGTCTTTGTGGTCTATGGTGAGATGAATCAAGGTCTACAGAACATGCACAGATGACACACGCAGCCCAACTTCACCTGGTGCAGGGTGAGTCCTTGAACAACAACTCCATTGGAGCCATCCTCTCTCACCGCTAATGGACCAGAGTTAGTTAGCAAATCCCGAATCTGCTCATTATAAACCTGTTCAGGAGAAAGTGCAGAAATCCATTGCTCAGAACACAAAAGGGCTGACTAACTCACACTGCTTCAGGTACAATAAATCAGAGCCAACACAAATATAGCACTTTTCGTTAGATGCATTCAGTATTTTTCTCTCATTAAAAAGGTACTTCAAAAACTAGCGTTGAAGCTGAAATCTTTTGTGTGGTGTGCTTCTGTACTGTCGATGCTACTGTCTAAATCTAAGGCAACTGTCATATTTTAACTTGTGCAAAATAAATAAAACCATAAGTGCACTTAGAAAATATACAAAGTACTGTTCAAAGGTTTGGGATCAGTATGATTTTTTTAATAATATTTTTTATTAAGCAAGGTTTAATTAAATTGAACAAAAATAAAGGTAAAATTTGTTACAAAAATATATTTATTTCAAATAAATGATGTTCTTCTGAACTTTTTGTGTTGCTTCCACAAAAATATTAAGCACGGCACAACCGTTAGTAATAAAAATAAGAAACGCTAATAAGAAACGTTCCAAACTGACATATAAAAATTATATCTGAAGGGCCTTGTGACACTGACGCCTGGAGTTATAGATGCTTAATATTCAGCTTTGCGAACACAGGAAGCAAAATATATTTTCAATTTTAATAATATTTCACAATATTACTTTTTATTTTATTTCTTTTTAATGCAGCCTTGGTAAACATAATATTTCGTTCAAAACAATTTTTTTTTTTTTTTTTAAATCTGACCGATCCAAATTTTAGAACTATATATTAGCAAAGGACACAAAATATCCTCCACGTATTAAGTACAAATGAAAACAAATCTTATTAATTAATAAATTTGCAGGAGGAAATTTAAAACCTCACCTCAAGATAAGAAAAAGCAATGTTAAACACTTTGTCCTCCTTGATGAGGTCCATACGAGTGAACAGTTCTTTCATAGTAAGAAACATCACTCCTGGAGCATCATTAGCGCCCAACATGGTGTGTGTTTTTCCTGCTCCTGTAGCTCCATAAGCAAACACTGGCCAAAACAAAAAGACACATTTAACAATAACAACATTATTGGCTATTCCAGGTGTTATAACGAGCATCACATAGTGACAAAAATTTTAATAGCATCAATTTGAAAAATCCATAAATTACCAGCTTATTAGAATGATAAATAAATACACCAACCATGCAAAATTCCTCTAACATAGTGAAATGGAGGAAAAACAAACAAAGGACAAATTAAGAGAACATGCTCTTGTAGCGTTAACAAAGTGTAAAAAAAAAAGGAACCAGGTACTTTAATTTCTGAAATACTTTTTCATTTAATACTTTCATGTTACTGACACTGCTTCACATTCTGCATCATGTTCTAGCAAGCCAAAAAAGTCAGCCCAGAACTGGATGATTAATCTAGGTTTCACTGCTGAAATCAAGTACATGCCACAAAAATACATTTTCAGATTCAATGAAAAGAAATGAAAAGTCTCACCAGTACAGTTGTAGCCATTCAGAACACCATCCACTACCGCTTTAGTGGTGTTCTCAAAAACTTCCACCTGTGAAGAGTCCTCCCTAAACACGCTGTCAAACACAAATTTGAGGTCCTTATTGGCTCTCCTCCGCACATCCCTGTTGCCCACCCGCTGTCCTTTGAAAAATGTCACTTCTTCCTCTTTAGGGTCAAAGATAAGCATGTGGTTGTCGACTACTTGGACAACTTTCTTGTGATTTCCATCCTTTTCTTTGTTATTTAAAGGACGGACACGGACCACCACTTTCACGTGGCTGCACACCTCTCCATCTGACATTTTACAGCTTCCCACTGAAAATCTCTGCTCCTTAAGGTATGTGTATCTGTACAACACAAGAGAATAACATATAAACAGACCGATTTCAAACAAGACATATTCCAAATAATACTTCAGAAATTTATGTAGGTACTTTATCTCACATTTCACATACTTATTTACTTTTGGATGTCAAGCATGATTTGTTTTATTGTGACTTGACACCTTTATGAATAAACACTAACAGAAGAACAGAAGGGGGGTTAAAACAATAAAATTAACGTTAAACCTCATACTACATATCAGCCAGTGAGATTCTCCTATAGACTGTACACAACATGTTAAATGTAAGGCCATGGCTGAAACCTACTTTCTGCAAACCGGTGCTAATTTATTGTAACGGCGCAGTAACAAAAGGCCATTTACTATATCATAAATAGATAATCAGACCCATATGTGCGTAAAGTTAATCTGATTTTTAATTTACAACTCTTATTTGTATTACTTAGTAGCATCTGCTAGCGTTGCGCTAAAAGCTGTAACGTTAGCTAACTGCTCACCTCTTTCATTTCAGTCACAAAAGATTACGTTAACGCTATAAAGTGCGTATAACCTACCATATGGTACAATATGAATCCACGACGAATGGTTAGTCTATTGTATTACAAGAAGGTTTTATTTCTCTTTTTTAACTTTATAGACAACATTCGAGCTGATAGTAAGCAAAACCAAAACCCTAAGCGCGAAGATTTCAAACACAAGCTGCTGTTCTGTCCCTGCGTCTGATTGGACGAGCACGTTCTTACGTCAAGGGACGTATGACGCTACGACTGGATGAAGGCAATATTCACGGTGGAATAAAGCATGTATCCTTAAATTAAAAAAATATCTATAATTCCTAAATCATGTAATATATGAAAGGTCTAAATTAGATAATTGTTATGAACGCACTTTTAATGTTATTTCGCGGGATTTAGTTCACGTGCCATATTTAATCTTAATGCATATGTGACCTAAATTAGCTTTTCAATTGTTTAAAGCGTCTGGAGATTTTTTAAATATATTTTACATAGATATGTCACTGATTTCATTTGCACCGATGATGTTTCTAACCAAAAATAAAACGCATCATTGAACTTACGTATGGGGTAAAAACGTGAATAAATGGAAAACTGCAAATAAAATTATAAACATAAACTGACGTGTCGCACATATGCATTTAGTCACGTTTTACAAATGTAAAATATCGCAACAGAATACTGTCAAGATTGCTAATTGATGTTTCCAAGATACAGGTATCGATTATATCTGATTTTAAACGCTTGTCTTTTTACAGGAGGAACACAAAATAATCATGTCTTGTTTCTTCCGGGAGCAGCCACAGCTGCACTGAACCTCCACTACAACGCTGAATAAAGGATTAAACAACCGTGTTTAATAGGCTAATAGCGATTAATCATTATTTCGCAACCTTCCGTAGTGTTTTATCGGTTTGCATTGTAAGTTGTTTGCTTCCGACTTCCAACTATGACTGTGATATACTGTATATGTTGTGCGGAGTTATATGTCTTTAAATACATCACGTGTTGACAGACACGACAAGAAGTACATTCACTTCCTTTGAAATTTGAATATGATCCCGAACGCATCTCAGACAAACCCTGCCTCTGGCGTCCTGCACGTGTCCCTATGTTTCTTCCTGTGTTTTGTATTATTTTGGCGGGATTATATCAATATATGCCGCTGTTAAGTGCTGAGACATAAGAGATTTTAAGAGTCTTTGAATGACTTTTATAAGTTCACTTCATATTTGCGTTTTTAATGTTTGTATGGTGAGTTTAAAATATTTCAGTTTTTATTAAACATTTAATTACTCCTTCAAAGTAGATAAGACAGATGGCATGTTTGATAACATGGTACTTGGATTTTATAGCTTGTCAGTATTAATTCTCATGAAATTTCTCACACATTTTATGTTCTCTATTCTGTGCAGACCCCAAATGCCTCTATACTGTAGTCGTTTCATGTTTGCACCCTGCAAACGAACTTTGGGAGATGTTGTTACTGACCACAGCTCCAGAATGTACAGGCGATGCTGGAGGAAGTTGTGGCATCCAGGGAGGCCCTATACCAGCTCGGTGCCTTCAAGCCCTGATTCTGACTTGAAAAGTTTGGAGATGTCAACCCAAAGTGAGAAACCCTTTCACACACCGGTCATGGTGAAGGAAGTGTTGCAGTTTCTGGACATCAAACCAGGACAGGTCAGTCAGTCCTTAATCAGGAATCAGCTTTCATGGAGTTCAAATGTTTACACTTACTATTACATTTGTCTTATTTGCTTCTTGGACTTATATATGGTCTGTGATTGTAGAAACCGAGGAACTTATAAATTGAGGTTTAAGTCCTGTGTTTTTAACAAAGAAGTGGATGTACACACGTAATGTGTTCATTATTGGTTTTAAGTCACTAGTGGACTTTTTTAGCTGTTGTGATCTCGGTTTTGAATTGAATGCTTCTGTAACAAAACTCCTACGCTGTCCTAAAAAAATCTGCAAAACTGTACATTTAGTGGTACCTTATCTAGTACTAAAAAGTAATAATATTGTACCCTTAAGGTACAACCAGTGTTGGAGTAATTACAAGTAACACATTACAAGTATCGTAATCAGATTACTTTTTCAAGTAACTAGTAAAGTAAGTTGTTACTTTCAAATTAACGAGAAAATATCCCAGTTACTATTTGAAATGAGTAACGCCTGTTACTTTGTTGTCCCATTGATTGACTGACAGCTCTCCTGTCCCCATATTGGGAGTGCCAAGGCGTTGTGTGTGCTGTGTTAACTTAATGTTACTGTAGATCTAGAATAAATGTGAACAGAAAAATCAGATTCGGTATACCTTAAAAAAATAAAAACAGGGAAGTGCAAACTCAGAATGATGCAAACCTGCAATAATTAAATATGCTGAATAATACAAATATCCCTTATGTATTTAATCCCATTTGATTAACCACTGTCTTTGCTGCTGACCTTGAATGATCCAATTACATACTAATACCGTATTAATAACCCGAAATTACATTAGATAACATTTGTGCTTCATTTGTTTATATTGCTGAAGAGTGTTGCATTTTTTTCTCCTGTGTTCTACTGTAGAGACATGAATTTACTTTACTCCTTCAACCTGTGGCTTATTCATTTCACGTTTGCTGTGAAAGGGCTTTTTACGTTTGAAAAAAAAAAAGCTAACTTTTTATGTTAAAAACAAGCAAGCAAGCCCTGCCCAGATTTAAAATGTGACACAAAAAGTAACAATGCATTACTTTCTATTAAAAGGTAACTAAGTAATGTAATTAGTTACTTTTTTAAAAGTAACTTTCCCCAACACTGGGTACAGCTATGAACATTTTTGTTGTAAATATGTTCTAAATACAAAGTTGTTCCAGTGACAAACTGTTGTACCCCAAAATGTTTGCTCATTATTTTTGAGAGAGTACACTGCCAGTCCAAAATGTGAAATAATTAAGTAATAAATAAATATTTAATTAACTAAAGTAAATAATAAATATTTTTTTAAAGTAAATGCTCACCAAGGCAGCATTTATTTAATTAAAAATACAGTAAAACAGTAATATTGGGAAATATTGTTACAATTTAAATAACTGTTTTCTATTTTAATATATATTAGAATATTAGAATGATTTCTGAAGGATCGTGTGACACTGGACTGGAGTAATGGCTGTCAAAAATTCAGCTTTGCCATCATTGGAATAAATTACATTTTAAAATATATTCAAATAGAAAACAAATCTTTTAAATTGTAATAATATTTCACTATATTGCTTTTTAACTGTTCATTGCATTAAATTATTGCATCCTTGGTGAGCATAAGAGACTTTTTGAAAAAAAGAATCCCAACCTTTTGACCAGTAGTGTGTTTAGTTATTAAGTCTGATTTCATGAGATAAGATTGTAAAATGTTAAATGCATAAATGAATATTTGATCTAATACAAAATTGGTGCTTTTACCCTCCACCAAATATCTTTTTTTGACTGTGAGTATCATCAGCAATCATGTGATTCGTGACATGTTTACATGGAAATAATTAATGAAGTAGACCATAACGTGCATCCTTTTTAACTCCTACACAGGGTGCAACATTGAACTTTTGTGTTTGTGTATTTGTGTATGTATGTGGGAAAACCTGGAGGCGGAATGTTGACTTGTCATCGCCTCTGTTAACCACATGCCGTCTTGAGAAGAAAAAAAAAGTTGATCGTCACCAAAACTTTTAGGACTCCCGATTTGTTAACTGTCCCCTCTTGGGAAGGGTAGGGAAGTTAGCAGTGTGCTCACAGACCTTGGCGTACTCTAACGTGCTAGCAGGCCAGATGGGCGTGAGTCAAAGGGCCTTCTGCTCTAGTGGGCAGCTTGAGATGGGCATCGCTGGGTCCTACAGCTCAAAGCGTTGCTCATGCAGGTGGGGGCTCCGGGTCAGTGACTGAGTCAGTGATGGCACCACTGTTGGGTTGTTGGCAGAACGTGGGGCGCCACAGTACCGCACCACTCCTGACTAAGGTTTGCACCTCTTAACTTCACTATCCGCCCATGGGCCAACTGGTGCAGAGACAGCCTGCCAAAGGCCTGCGTTTAACCAAATAATCAAATAAAAAATAATGAGACCGTCTGTGCTTCAATAAGGAATGTATCTCACAGATGTGTTTGTGTATGCACCAGGCATGTGCGTCATTTAGAATTGAACTGAGAATGCTTTTTGAGTTGCAACTGAAATTTAAGAAAGTTGATTTTAAATAAATTAAAATTCAAAGACATTCATAAAAACTCTAACAGTTTTCCGATAACAAAGTTAGTCGAGATGAACTTTAAATGTTGGCTTGACGGCCTTGTATTAAAAACAGTTTAAAGGTGCAGTATATAATAATGACAGCTAGTGGTTGAAATGTGTACTTCAGTCTAAATTCAAAATATTGTTTCTCCCGCCCCCCTCCTCCTTGGACTTAATGCCCACACGGGTTGCCAGATTGAATAGAAAGCGACGAACCTAACACTGTAAACTGATGAGATGCTTTTTCCATGTTTTAATATGCCTGTGGTCATAGAGCTTTTTAGAGAGACACTGAGGTTAGGTTGGGTAAAATCTGCGATTTTTTTTTTACCCTGTTCATTTGCTCGCTTCCATGGCTGCAGTATGCTGTGTTTTCTGCAAACTGGCAACCCAAGCTGTCAAAATATGATTGAGTAATTAGTGTGTGGAATCACACGGACCAAATCAAAAACAGACATTCCGACACGGAAAACTGGCTTTAGCGTTGTTTTATGTGTGAAGTATGTGAACTTAGCATGTTTCCTGAATATCTGCAAATGTATTATGGTGATTTTTATGCTTTAGTACAGTAAAAAAAAAAAATAAACATAGCACCTTTGGTAACACTTTTCAGTAAGGTCAATATCTGAACATTAGTTATCGTATTAGCTATCATGAGCTACCAATGAACAAACTTCTGTAGAGTATTTATTAATCTAGGTATATCCTATTGTTCATTGATAAGTCATGTTTATTCACACATTAATGATCATTTGTCATTTGGTATTATAAAAATGCATTAAAGGAGAAGTCCACTTCCAAAACAAAGATTCACATATAATGTTCTAACCCCCTTGTCATCCAAGATGTTCATCTCTTTTTTACTTCAGTCGCAAAGAATTTATGTTTTTTTGAGGAAAACATTTCAGCAATTTTGTCCATACTGTGTGGACTGCTCTGGTGCCCCCATTTTTAACTTCCAAAATGCAGTTTAAATGCGGCTTCAAATGATCCCAAATGCGGTTGTAAACCGAGAAAAAAGGGTCTTATCTAGCAAAACGATCGGTTATTTTCATAAAAATAATACAATTTATATGCTTTTTGATGTCAAACGCTCGTCTTGTCTTATTCTGCCTGGACAGTTTTTTTTTTCGGTTCACGACAGTTAGGGTATGTCGAAAAACTCTGATAGTTTTTTCTCCCTCAACTTCAAAAATCATTTTAAAATCATCCTACATCGCTGCAGAAGTACCGACCCAGTCTTTGCAAAGTGAACATGCAAAGAAGATGAAACACCCTCAACATAAAAGGTAAAACAGCGATATAGGAAGATTTTAAAGTTGAGGGAGGAAAATCTATCAGAGTTTTTCGACATACCCTAACTGTTTTGAACCGGAAAAAAACGTTCAGGCAGAGTAAGATAAAACGAGCGTTTGACATTAAAAAGTATGTAAATTGAATTTTTTTTTATGAAAATAACCGACTGTTACGCTTGATAAGACCCTTCTTCCTCTGCTAGGATCATTTACAACCGCATTTGGGATCATTTGAAGCCGCATTTAAACTACATTTTGGAAGTTCAAAATCGGGCCAAAATATCAGTCCATTATATGAAGAAAAATGCTGAAATGTTTACCTCAAAAAACAACTGAAGAAAGAAAGACATGAACATCTTGGACGACAAGGGGGTGAGTGACCCTGCATAGACAGCAGTACAACTGAAACAGAAACTGGACCATAAAACATTTCAGTTGCATTGCTGTCTATGCTGGGTCAGAAAAGCTCTCGAATTTCATCAAAAATTTGTGTTCCGAAGATCCGTGAAATTCTTACATGTTTGGAACAACATGATGGTGAATAATTAATGAGCGAATTTTCATTTTTGGGTGAATTAATCGTTTCATATGTGTAAAAATTATTTAAGGTTAATTAAGGTTCATTAATTGGTTAGTTAATTAACTTTTACTGAAGTATTATGTATTATAAGTTCATAATACTTAATGTAAGTTAACAAATTGAACCTTCTTAACTTTTTTTGAATTGAACCTAATTTTCCAGAAATTACAGATCATATTTCCTTGAATTGCAACTCCAAATGAATGGCCAAATGAATTCAAATTCATATACATAAATTGAAAGGGAATCTGAACATACAATGTTTATGCACAGTTTATGCACAAGCAATTTCTTAATTTGAATCTGGGGTTGGCCTATAAGAGTAAACTGATACGTGGAGAAATGACTGAGGTATTTTACATGCTGCGTCATGCTGATTTTAATGTTAGGTGGGAGTTACAGCAGAATGTCAAGATGTGCTTTTACTGCCGTGACTTTGGCCCTCTAGTCAGATGTGTTTTATGGCTTGAGGCCTTTAGTATCAAAATCTAGAAAGCAAGCAGCAAATTGGTAATTATTAGAAGAGCATGAACCAGCTCTTTTTCCCCCCATTGAACAATTTAGCCTCCTTTATTATTACACTGACAGACAGCGTAATAATAACTGTTAGTCAAACGCTTACTGTGACTGCTCAGAGGGATCACTCTAATATTTTGATCTGCCATTGTAAAGCAATCAACCCCACTGCAGAAGCTCTCATCCAACGAGGCAGGAGTGAGTATGAATGGAGCTCTTAGGCAATCAAAGAGTAAATGCTGCAATTACACCAAAGTGGGTAAATGTAGGCTTTCAGCCGGCCGCCACCTCCTACGCAGTTATCCAGGAATGGATAGCAGCACAGGTGAAGGGCTTTCACGCGTCACCCCCCCGGCACGGCGGCTGCAGAGTAGAGATTTCACTGACAATCCATCAAAATTGGTTTCCGTAAGTGGGATTGCCCTTGAATGCTCCGTGACGACATATGGTCTGTGCTTGCTTTATTTGACAATATTTTGCTTGTAAAATCCGGTAAAGACAACATCATGGTTTCTTTTCTTTTTTCATAATTTTTTTTTATTCCACCGTGCTCCCAGTTCAGAAATGTTACTCAGCCATACTGTACCTGAGATGGCATAATTACCACAAAAAATCCAGAATGAACACTTTGACGGCTGTAAACTTTGTTTCTCATTCTGCTTACAGGTGTCACCAACATGTGTGGTGGCCCACGCTAAGTTTCCTATTGCCATGGGAACTGTTGAAACAGTTGAGGGAAGGTTACCCATATTTAGCTTACCACCCAGAGCCATTGCAAAACTGTTTTTAGTGATTCCCAGACCTGTTTTGAGGATTTCAAACAGGAAACTGTACTGGATTCAGTACTTTCCTGTAATGTTGGGCGATATACCAGTTCAAGCGGTAAACTGGTTTGATGAGTTGTAAAAAAAAAAAAATAAAAAAAAAAGGCTAATTGAGAGTTCATTAAGAGGAGGTAATTAATAACTATTTAAGAACTATTAATATTAACAGATAATTCTTTAACTGGGCAAATAAACCAACTGTAAACGGCCATTAACAGAAGCTGGAGATGCTAACGACAAACGCAAAGATTAGAAAATAGCGTAACGTTAGCAGGTAGATCAAGTGCTGCTTTTCCATTACCCTTCAAATTGTTCAAATTGAAATTGCGAATTGAAAGTATGCCTAATAATGCCCATATTTCACGAAAAAGTTCTTACGCTCGCATGAAGTGTTTTTTCAGGCAATTAGAAAAAGGGATAAATCATATGATCATTCTTCAATGTACTATAACCTCCAAGAAACACTTCATACGTGGGCGCAATCTAGTATAAGGGACTTTCCCTGCCATTAATGGTTAAACAATTTACACTGCACACATCTGTGGTGCGGTATGGCTCTGACACTGCCACAGGAGTGGATGCTTGTGTTTATACCAGCCGTGCTGCAGCACGTTCCAGAAGTGGCTCTTGCATACGCCTCCTTCAATTAAATATAATTAGTCAAAATCGCACCAAAATCCATTGCCATGACTTTTTACCATTCCAGCCGTTCCATAAGCACCATCTGCTGTCAGAGTATCAATGTGCATTCTCAATCAGCCCGTCTGCTGTTTTTGTTTTGTTTAGATGTTTATGTAGCATAATATCACAAAGCTAGTGTCAGACCGTTCTGTTTTTGCTTTAAGTCTTGAAATTATACAATCTAATTTATTCCAAAAACGCTCATGCTGTATGTAGCATGTTTGTTTGGATCGTGATTAAAATACAGTGGTTCTGCAATTGTTTCATGTATTCTGCTTAATATGAAGGGGCCGTTAGAGAAAACCCATGGTAAACCGTCAAACCGCCAGAAAAAGCACTATAGAATGCAAAAGTGACCAGTGACTTTTTTTTCTGCAGCCAAGTTTCAGCAGGTATTTTATTCCAGTTGCTTCCTAAGTGTTTTTTTTTATTCCCATTCATTTTCTCCAGCAGGCATTTTCTAGAAATGATTTTATAAAGAGTCCTTGAACCAAAACAACCAACTGATGAATCATAACATTACGACATTTGATTCAAAGCAAGAAACTACTTGAAAGTCAGAAAAAGACAAAAGTGCTGTGTGCTTAAATTCTTTATGACAGATTATATAATTGTATCATAAAATGTTACAATGTAAATCATTTCAGTGTAAGTTAAATCACAAAATTTTTGGTGTGGAGAAAATACATATTTTTCGTTGTTTTTTTTTGCTCTTTTGAAATGTAGATATCATAGCAAAGATATTGAAGTGCGTAAAAGTAGGAGCAATGAATATTATATGAAAGCTTAGTGACTGGTGATTTAGTCAGTGTTAGACATTAGTCAGTGTTTCATGAAGCTGTTTTGTGCTTTATAGAAACCTCCATTGTCGAGCAGAGGAAATTCTTTGTTAATTCTCTCTATTCTCACTCATTCTGGCCTTTTTCACCTTCCACTCGTCCATAAATTACCCAAACTAGAGCAGCCTCATTAGCCACCAAATTAGCCTTGAAAAAATTACATTTGGTACAACTGGATATTCTATTCACCTTGAATTGCAGATCCACTTTGCCAGCCGGGTAACCATTTTACACTAATTATCTTAGCCATCAGGATGCGATTGTAGCATTTGGCTAATTGAATAATGAGCAGTATGAATCCTACAGTTTGATTACAGGGGTGTAATGTGGAGGCCATTTGAGAATGACAGTAGCAGTGGAGCAAGAGACGGGGAAGTGGGAATTTCCATCTGTCTGAGCGGAATAGACGTGCCTGTCCACATCGGACCCACAGTCGTGTGTAGTACTGCACTGTACGTGACCTATCTGAACAGGTAGCGATGCATGCCTTGCTCCCTTCTGTTTAGAAATTAGTCTAAAATTGGTTTAAACGTTTCGTTCAATTGGATTAGTTTTTCCGGCCGGGCGTGTGTGTAGGGTGGGGGGATAGTTTGCGTTAAATGAAAAAATGAAGCGAGACTGATTTCATTTTTACTTCATTTCATTTTCCGCCTTTTCTTCTCTGTCCCAATCTTCAAGTGCACATAGAGCTTAACTGAGTGTAACAGATTGATATGAGGAAGTTCACAGGTTCAGCGTTTTCATTCCTTGCCATTTCAGACCAATCTCAAAACCAGATGTGACCCTTTAGTAATGATTCTCTTGCTGTCTCATAGTGTTAGTGCCAATTGTAAAGGCCAAAAGGCCTGTATACATGCGTTACCATGAATTTCTAGCCGGCTTTTCATATACCATCATTACATATGCATGTATGTTTACGTATTGTCTTCCTGCTTCTCAGTTTTTGTCATGAATTTCATTAACAGGATTTAGTCATAGTTCATCATCTGAACACTGAAAATTCAAAGGCATAAAGGGATAAGAGACAGGATAGAGGCTTGGCATTTCATGGCAAATGGGCATTATGGGGCTATAATGTGATGTAAATGATATTAGGGATGCACAATATATCTCTACCATACTGGTTATCCAATAGTGGAGATTTTAATTTAATGGTTGATTTTGGATATTACATTGTGCATACTAATTTTCTCTTTTTACATTTTTATTACCTTTTCCATCATCTATCACTCAAACTTAATGGTTCACTAAGCAATTTTTGAAAAACACTTTTGACTGCAGTGTCGGACCATGTCCCAAAACACACCTGTAGCCAATCAGCAGTAAGTGTCGTTTCTTGTAATAATAGCGAGAAGAGGACGGTCAGTTTACACTCAGTTTAGAGAACGCTTGTGTGTCATCTTCGCTAGTTTCTGTAATTGTCGTTATGCCAGGGTTGTGTACGTATGTGTGGGGTGGAGATATCAAAACAGGGGCGAGGTCCTTTTGGGTTATGGGCGTGTTTGTTTTGGTGCTTTCAAATATCAACATCGTTTGGCAAAAATCGCTTAGTGCACCTTTAATAAAACACTAATTTAAAAACACTTAAATATTTAGGAAGTCTTAAAATGAACATCCATATACATTAAAATGTTGTGATACCTATATTTCAAATAATTTCTTTTTTTAGTGTTTTATTTTTATTTACAATATAATATAGAATTTTTAATGTGTGCCAATTGTGATTATCAGCCATAACATGAAAATAATGATTGGTATATGTGACCCTGGACCACAAAACGAGTCATAAGTAGCACTGGTATATTTGTAGCAATACTCAATACATTGTATGGGTCAAAATGATCGATTTTTCTTTTATGCTGAAAATCATTAGGATATTAAGCAAAGATCATGTTCCATGAAGATATTTTGTAAACTTCCTACTGTAAATACATCAAATTCCAGATTTGGCCAAATATTGCTCTATCCTAACAAACCATACATCAAAGGGAAGCTTATTTATTCAGCTTTCAGATGATGTATATATCTCAATTTAAAAAAAAATGACTCTTATGACTGGTTTTGTGGTCCAGGGTCACATATTGACCAGAATTTTCTCATCCATATATCTCTACATGATATTCTCTTTTCTTTACTGATATCGGGTGTTTTAATAACAGCTTTGCCTCTGTTGGAACTTTTTTATGACTGGAGGATTTGCAGAGGATGTCAGTTAGATGATTTTGATTAAATTCGGAATTGTAATCTAACATTTTAAATGTAAAATTTCACAAGGGTTACATATGTAATCGTTTTGAAATGAGATTCCCCAATTATTTATCTGCCATTAGTTGAACAAACAGACTGCCCCGCCCCCGAATTCACGCCATTGGTTGACTCAGTGTTGCTGTGTCAGGCCGCTCAAACAAACAGATCTATGTCGTCTCTGAAGTAGTCTCTGCGCATTAAAACTGACTGAGGAAGTATTTTAACTTTAACTTCACCTCGCCCCCCTCAACCCCAGCTGAGGAACATAATGGTGTTAGAATGTCCTGAGGTGAGCTTATAAGCAAAAGACTCATTCTTATTGACAGTCTGCAATGTGCATTTCCCTCCAGTTTCCTTGGTGAAGGGGCATACGTTATTGTCTATTAGATTTATACACTGCGATCTGGTGGGCCCAGTCTCAGATCTCACCAAAGGGCCTTTTTACTCGGTGACGTCCACCCACGAGCTAGCCAATCTCCTGTGATAGATTCCTCGGTACCGGCTTTCCCCTGGAGCCTGCCCACGAACAATCGAAGCCAGCCGCTGCTTTATTCATGTCCTGTCTCATTTAGTGGCCCTGCTCTTAGCGCCTGGTTACACACATTTGCACGCCCACTCAGTAAAGACACACCCTGACAGGAAGTGATTTGTTTTGTTTTATTGCTCGTCGAAATCCTCAACGCCCCCCCTTTTTCTGGTCTTTACCGTCTTGTCCCCTCCCTGTGGAGAGTGTTTGATCCAGGCAGGTGGACCAGCGGGGATGGACACAGCCAGGCATAGGGGAATCCTCTGCTCTGGCTCAGGCTCTGTCACCAGGGAGGAGGGATTGCAGCCAAGGGAGATTAATGAGCTGTCAGTCTGGAGAACGGGGGAGGATTCGGGAATTGGCTGAAGTTACCTTTCGGGCTGATCTGGGGTCAGTTGAACAGTTTGTCTTACAGTGATTGAGAATTGGACGGCGAGCTCTTAGAGTTGCATAAAGCACGGGGACCTGCGATAAGTGACCCTCTGACATGGTGCACATCATGGCCGCACCTTATTTTCTCCTCTTTCACTGAGGTAGAATATCACCTGCTGTCCTGTGCGAGCACGTCTTTTGTTCACACCACCAACATGAAGACATTTCTTTTTAACTTTTCACAACAGGTTGCACCAAAATATAAAGGGGTGGTTCACCCAGAAATGGAAACTCATTTTCTCACCCCCATGTTGTTCCAAAAATTACTTTCTTTGTTCTCTGTATTTCGAAGAATGTTTCAACTGTCCAAAAGTCAAAATAAGTTCCCCACAAGTTTGGAACGACTCGAGGGTGAGTAAATGATGACAGGATTTTCATTAATGGATGAACTACCCCTTTAATACTTGGTGTAAAATAATAATGAATGCCACGGGCGGCCGTGAAAGACGCGATGACGGCAATCGGCGATGCTGACGCTGTGGTATTTATCAACAAGCCATGACGTCAGCGCATTGACAGGGCCAGTAGGACAGGCGGCGGACCTCAATAAATTTTCATGTAATGTTACACTCGCACCGGTCATGCATGGCAAATAGGTCCACGCTCTTAGGTAAGGTGCAGACGGCGTTCTCCTGGTGGACATGTTGTGCTAGGGATATTTCTGGTCTGTCCTGGCAAGCCGCTGTCTCCTCCCTCAGCTTGTGGCAGTCTTTTTTCGAGGAGTGTGGCCCACTGAAAGACGAGGCTGGTGAATAATTGATCTCTGTAATTAAACACTCCGGCAAGGGATGGCAGAGCTGATTGACGGCCAGATATTAAGCCCGAGCCTCGTAAGGTTGCAAGTTTAGTCTGGGGTTATCAGTGGCCATGAGCAAAGTCTCTCTCTGTCTGTCTCTCACTCTCCCTCTCCCTGACTTCTCATTACTCTCATGAATAGACAATTGGGCCGTGGTGGTGGGGGCGCGGCGTGAAAGAGAGTCCGTGACATCATTAGCCAAATGTATCATGGCTGTACCAGGTGGCTAAGCTGGCACAGAGGGGACAGCCTCTTAGTGGGAGCTCAGCTGAGGGCCTCAAGCGTTCTGCGTCACCATGGCAACACACCCGCTAAACCCCAAACCCCCCCATGGCGATGGTGGTCACTTGGCTCTTCCTGTTTGGATATCTTGTAAAAAATGCACTGTTCTGATCCACTACAGCAGCCCTTGAACTTTGATTTGCATGTCATTTGCGATTTTTTTTTTTTTTTTTTTTTTTTTTTTTTTTGGAAAACATTCTTGCTTCAGGGACATTGGGGGGGGAAAAAAAGCTGTAAATATTGCGGCGTATTAGTCACAGTGCGGAGTGTCACTCTGCAGCTCTGTAGGTGAAGCGAAACACCCACTTCTTTGATGGTAAATAACTCCAACAATGATGTGAAGGATAATTACACTAATGATGCAAGTAGCTCCTCGTGGGAGATTTAAAAAAAAGCCTGAAGTTGAAGAATGGTTTCTGGAAACCCACACCTGAACGCTCGCTTTAATAACTGATATTTAAGTATGCGGTCTCCATCAAACAATATTGCTGAAATGTGGGGAAAAATAAATAAAGTGAAGCCTCTCCAAGACACGGGAGTTATTACTGAGGGTTTTATTACAATATTTACATTTGCGCCTACCGGGTGAGCGTGGGCTTGCTAATCAGATGTATGCCCCGTGGACAGCTGGATAGAGCGATGACTCATCACAGCAACATGGCCTTGATTGGGGTTTGCATGAAAGCTCAGAAACCGCAGGCATGCCATTATTTGAATTATGATTCTCCGTAATTTATTGCAGCAGATTTTCATACAGAAGCCTGGCCGCGGACGCGTCGGGATGTCCAGCGTCATGATCGCGTTTAATGCAGGTGCGCTAATGGGGGATTGGGGTTGAGGCCAACGCTGGATGTTGTTTTACAATGCAGATATCTTTGTTCTCTGGTAGGTAAACACCTTCACAGATGCTTCTTCGTTTGTGAGAACGAGCCTCAGAGAATAAATTCACGATTGTTATCCTCCCTCCCACCGTCTCGCGGTTTTGATGTCAAACTTTACCGATTTCGAGTTGAGGCTTCAGCAACAGCTGCCGCTGTTTTCCACTGCTGAGCTCATGCTGAACTTTGAACAAAAGCTCATTTAGGATGCCAATCTGAATATTTTACACTCAAATTAAAAGCCAGAACCATACGCAAGATATGACGGCAATGCTTTCAGAGGAGGATGCTTGCAGAGCCTCTTGCCGTTCCTCAGTGTTTTTTAGCGCCATTGATCCCACGCTGGGGAGCCAGGTGTCAATAGGCACCACGGTTTGTGTCCAGGGCCGGAAGCGCAGTCGCTTCACAGAAGGTCAGATGGCCTATACTTCTTTCTTTTTTTTTTTAAGACGTCCTCTCGCTCTCTTCATTTTTAATCACTGGTAGATCTCATTCAGCAGACACTTCTTCCCCTGAAGGGAGGGGAGACAAGGAGAAAGGGAAAAAAACAAAAAGTTTTTGTGCTTTATGAGTCAGCTTCCTGACACAGAGCCTTCCTGCCCAGCCGTGGCCTAGACTAACTAATTGAAAGCTGTTTCTGATTTAATTAAAGTGCTGTCTTTGGCCTGATGCATCTGACTGATGGACATAGTCCGCTACTTTGTATATGTTACAGCTAAATATGTATGCGTTGATGGCCTTGTGAGTCACAGACTCATGTTTTACGACAGCATGTGACCGGCTCCTGCTGATTCCTGAATGGATGGATGTAATAGTGATGAGGGCCCATTCTGGTTTTATGAGTGACAGGAATTGTAATGTATGGCGCTTCATTTTGCTGTTGTGAAGCAGGTGTCTTGGTTGGCTATGGTTTGTTTTGAGGAGTATAGATGCCTTGAGGGCAGAACGGTGAATCAGGGCCGTAAGCAAAACCCTGTAACTAAAACATTGTGTATATGTGTATATATGCAGTAAGAAATAATAATGATAATTGTGCCATCCTAATTATATGCCACGATATTGATGATCACTAAAATGGACATTTGTGTAATCTTTAGACTTTATATCCTTATATTTGTCTGAATTTTCTATCTTTGTTTTGTTTTGTTTTCCTCTTGGGTGATGCAACATCCAGTGATACCACATCCAACTATTAAGTGTTTCTTCTTTTTTTAGACCTTTAGATTTTTCTGTGTTTTTTAATTTAAATATTACAGTTAAGAACTCCAAAAGGCTCTGGTGAAACCCTAACATACCCGTGTTGTTTGTAGCCTACAACTACATGTAGATACATATCTGTTACACAGTCTGACAAGCATATACACACCCAGACCAGGCATGTGTATGCATTTTTCAGTGAAAAGACTCTGGTTATGTATTATAAGTGAGGGCTGTTTGAGTTACAGCGGGCATGGGGCTCTCATCTGCTTTGCCTGAAATGGAAGCGGTCGAGAGACACAGATAGAAGCTCAGGGGTCAGGTGGGCTGTATGCATTACCCTGTGCAGTGCTGGGTTTCACCTGATGGACCTCACCTGGGGAAAAAGAGACAAGAAAAAAGAAAATGACGCACGTCTTTGGTGCGGCCAATCAGGGGTGTTGATCTATAAATGTGCACAGAAGCAAACGTGTTGATTTGTAATTTTCTGAAATATTTGAAAATCAGGTATATTGATTATTAGATTTCTTTTTGAAATATGTATATTCACAACTATTTTTACATTTAGATTAACTATGCTGTCACCTATCGCTCACTTAATGTTAGAAAACATGCGTAATTTAAATGTAATCTTTAGCATTACAGCTTTAATAATTTAATAAATACTATTTCACACTGTACATTATAATGTTTTGATGTCTAAATTCAGTAGTGATTTATTTTATTTTTGTAGTGTTACAAAATTGTTTTGAATTCTAAATGTGCAAAAGTTATTGGCCATGATATGAAGATAGTTATCTGTATTTGCTGGAATGGTGCATCCATATTTAAAATGTTTGCATTCATCTGAAACAAGCATAAACACAGATTGTCAGTTTCTCTAGCTTTCAGTTTTGTGTAGGTCACACACATCAGTGTTACTAGTGCTGGTGATGTGCTTGTCTGTTGTCAGGAAACACTTTGTCAGGAAAAGGAACTCCTCAGGTGGTACTGATGATGGACTCTTAACAGCAGAGGCAGTGGAAATTTACTCTGAATTACCTGCACAGGTGGTAAGCTCAGGAGGGAGGGCTTAGAGCGGGTGAAGAAGTCTGTCAGCACATCATGCTTGGGGTCCTTTGGGGATATACTCCACTATGAATGATGAGTCATATTTCAGCCACCGCAGAGAGCCCGGAAAGAACTGAATGTAAAAGTATGTGTTTACAATTCAGAAATTAGTTTTTTTTCTGTTGTTACTTTTTCAATTTGTTTGCAACTGTTGACCACTGGAACACTTTGAAAATCCTTTCCACAATGCTTCATTCTAGAATTTTAGATTCAGTGGGTTTTTTTTTACCACAACACAACTCGGAAAATGAAATACTGATACAGTGACCGCAGCTACTGAAAGAGCTTACAGGTGGCAATGGATACAATCGTAGACTTAAACCAAATGCCGTGCCATTGATTTATTTTTTTTTTCGCACAAGGAGTCTAAACACCCCTGGATATCGAATGAAATCCACACCGAGAAACTCCTTCAGTAGCTGCGGTGTCATGACAAGTGTGTGCATGTTTACATTCTGCCAGGATGGCATCTAGCGTTTCTTGTCTCTGCCGTTTGTAAGCACTTTCAGTAGCTGTGGTTTACTAAAAGCCTCAAAGGCATCAGGGCTAAAGTGGAGAGAAGAAAGATGCGGGTCTTTAGGAAGTTTCATTCGTCCACAGCCATCTTCCCATTCTTTTTTTTTCTCCTCTTATCGCTAGGAAAGCAGTGCAGACTTGCATCGCTTCTCTGGTTGCCCTTCTACTGAAAATTACAACCAAAAAGCCGCACAATGTGGCATTGTAGCAGTGTTTTGTTTTCAGAGTTGTGTTGTGGTAAAATTATCAACAGGAAGCTCACGAATGCAACCATTTCACATCATCGAAATAATGGTGCCCCCCATAGTACAAAATATGTATAAAACGATGTGGATTTTTTAAATAGCGTAAGCCTTTTGTGGGTTTTCTGCTACATATTTCAGTAAGAGACATCATTTACGTTATATTAAGCCATACAAGTCTTAATCCCCGTGTTCCCTTTGAAGGTTTTCTAAAATTCTTTCTTAAAGGTGGTTCTTTGGCATTAGACTAAAAAATGTTTTTTCAACGAATATAGTCAAATCCAGTCATCAGTCCAGTCAAAATATCCCATGATGGAAAAAAGTAGGGAAAAAACATGCAAATTAAAGCATATCCTCCTTTCTAATGAAAGTTTTTGTTTTAGCCTTTTTTTTTTTTTAAATGAATATAGGTGGGTATAATACAGCATTTACTTTTGGCCCATAGTCCTCAATCAAGTTTGATTCTGTGTATTTTCTACATAGAAGTTTTTCAATAAAGTGTCCTTGAACCAAACCAACCAGGTATGAGATGAATCACAACATGAAACCTTTCATTCAAAGCCAAAAAAATATTTGAAAGTCTGGAAAGAAGACAAAAGCACAAGACTCTCTGCTAACAGCTTTTATGAGGCATTGAAATACTCTTCCCATGAAGCATTATGAATGACGTAATCAAATCAGACAAGGTAGTGCAATATAAAACTGTCACTGAATTGAAGTATAAAATGCCATATATTTGAAGTTTATTGCAAGATATCCCAACATATACACATCTGTAGTTTGAAAGTGAAGAGAGACTGACTCAATTACGTCATTTGCAATGATTTACGGGAGTGGGCAGTCACTGCTGAGCTCCTTTGCAGCAATTCCTGTTTCCACAGTAACAGACTTCTTTGATTGGTGGATCTATCCTCAGGATTATGCGTATTGTAGTTCTTAGGTAAAATGTAAATTGCAAATGATATATATTTTTTTTAAATTAAGTCATGCTGACTTGTGGTTTATACAGAAGCACATTGTGCTATACAATCACGGAGCTCCTGGAAGGTCCGTCTTGAAAGATTAATATGTTATCGCTAGAAATCAATGGGAATGGGATTTTTACTTGCTCCATGTGGAAACAAGTAGGGGTGAACAAGGAACTGAGAGTTGCAGCGCAGTCTCATCTTTTGGAGTGAGAGGAACTGAGCTGAACCCTGAGCGTTGGGTCGTTCCGGATCGTTCCGGCCCGATTTAACCCCTGTGCCTTTAACTAGTTCTTCGTAAGTAGGTTGCATTTGTGCACTCTTCCTGTGCTCTTCCCCCATCCAGCGGCCTTTGCTGTATAAAATCCTCTATGAACTGCTAATTCCTCTGTCTTAAAACGCAGTGCCTCAGGGCTCCCTCTGTCAGAGGCCTTATCCACTGCACCATTCGCTTTCTCTGTCCCTCTCCACCCATCCATCCTTCCATCCCTATATCCTTCTCTTTCCTTTCTGTAAAACACAATCAAATGACTTGAACTCCTCCTCCCATCCTTCATGTCTCTCTGTCTCTCTTTCTCTCTATCATCACTCTTTTACGAGACTGTCTTCATTTAACTAGACCTCTCTTTACAGGTCCTAATAGTCACAGATCAGCGCCTCCTTTGTCCACATCTACTGGCATGAAATTCACCTTCAGGATGGATTCCATCTCTCTCCCTTTTTTTCATTTCCCGTTGCTCTCTCTCTCTCTCTTACTTTTAAGAGGTACTTCCAGGCTTCAAGCCGCTTAAGCGTTTACTCTGAATTTGGTTTCATTAGAGTTTAAATATAGCATGTATTGTTTCTGTCCTATAGCTTGCCGACAATAGTGTATTACTCTCTGCTTCATCCAAGCGAGCAAGGCTCTTTAAATACAGGCTCGACTCTATCAAGGGATGCTGTTGAATAGAGGGTGCTAGATCAGATATGACCTTGTTTTTTTGTCTTGCTCTCATTTAGGCATATTAAAGGAGGCCCTCTGGTATTGGCAGATCTTTTGAATCGTACCCCAGTTTTGAAGGCTGGACTTTAAACCTTAACCACTCTGAATAGGGAGCACGCCTGTCTACACACGGGACGAACAATTTGCTCTGTGTGTGGGAGAAAAAGAGGTTTACATATAGCCTGAGTTAAAAAAAATTTTTAAGCAATTTTTTGTTTTTTTGTTTTTGTTTTTTTTGACTATGGCTGTGTAATTTTAAATTTAACTCAGTGCCAGGGAAAAAATTGTCGCTACTTCCTGTTACAGTGCTAATTTGTATTTCTTCACTGGTGATATCATAATGCAGCACTGATGTCAAATGATAAAACCATGGTAGACTGGTATATACCATGGTACTCGTTGTTTAAAGGAGTAGTTCAACCAAGATATTCACGTCTGTCTTTCCTCAGTTGAAAAGAAAATAAGGTTTTGAGAGAAAATATTCCAGGATTTTTCTCCATATAGGAGTTCAGTGGGCACGGGTTGATTGGCTCGTCCTCATGTCATAGTCACGTTGGAAAGGTCCGGTGACGTAGGGAGAAGTACCAACCCAGTGTTTGCAAAGCAAACGTGCAAAAGAAAGTAAATTGCCCGTTACAAAAAACTTAAAACAGCGATGTCAGAGTAGAAAATGAGATGTAATTTTTTTTGTCCTACCCTACCCTTTTGAATTTAACTACACAAGGGCTGGGCAATTTTTCAGATTTTATAGATGTGAACACGTCCGTGTTTACATAGAAAAAACTATGGAAAAACAGCGCAATCAAATAAAAAAACCTGTGAAGAACAGTGTTGGGCATGTTACTTTAAAAAAGTAATTAGTTGTTGTGACTAGTTACTTCTCACAAATAGTAAGAGTTACATAATTATAAAAGTAACTAATTACCAGGGAAAGTAACTATTGTGTTACATCTTAAAAATGTTCAAATATGTCAAATAACTTGCCCCCAAATATCAAATATGTTGAATGAAATTTAAATGAAATGAATAAAATTTTTTGTTTACTCACCAGATATGTAAAGTTTAATGGCACAGTTTTTTTTTTTTTTTTTTTAAAGATCTGGATGTACACTTAGCATCAGTCAATCAAGCATTATAATATGACTTTATGATAATTTTGCATTAAACTTTAGTAATTAGAACTTAAGTAATTAGAATAACCATGAATGCATATTTGTCATGTTGACTGAACTTGGGACTGGTGGTGGTGCCCAAGAAAAAAGGGGAAAAACGAAAAATAATACCGAAAAGATAACAAAACTACTGCGAATTCTACTACTAATAACAATATAAAACACGCTAAGGATTAATGAGCAGCTCGGTTCATGAATATGAATCTAGTGTCTGCGTTCGCTCAAACTGATTTGCTAAAATCAAAACAGGGACGATAATAGGTGAGCGCCAGCCAATGGGATTGCTGTTTGCGCATTAGTTCTGCCTACTGCCAGTTTCTCCGGTAGTAGGCGGAACTAATATGCAAACAGCAATTCTTAAAAGCTGAGGAATTCCAAAGGAACTCTGTTGCTTTGGCAGGAACATACAGCAAAGAATATCGTTTACATGTAGCGTGTCAATTCTGCATGGTACTGTATATAAGTCTCTCTCGCTCTGTATCTTTCTTCGCGCGTGTGTGTGAGAAAGCGACGGCTAGTTGTGTGCCTTCACGCTAGAGTTTATGGTATATTAATATTACAATAAATTATAGTAATGCCAAATTTTGTTGTCAGCAACAGTAATGGCGTTGTAACAGGGGGAAACAATTATTCGTTTGATTACTCGTTACTGAAAAAAATAACGCCATTAATACCGCTGTTTATTTGTAACACCATTGTTCCCATCACTGGTGAACTACTACTGTATGTCTGATATTTCATGTTGGCATCATGACGACAGGCTAAAAGCTGCTTTCTATTGTTTTTACAGAACATTTATAGTTAATAAAAGTCTACTGGTGTTATACCTTCAGCAATTTGAATTAAGACAAGTTTGTACTAGATGTAGTTGTAGTTCATGCATCTTTCTGCAAAGATATTTAACAAGCGATTTGTTCAACATTTACATCATGTTGGCAACTTCATGTGTGGTGCACTTGGAATAGAATTTTCTTTAACTAGAGGGTTACTTGAATTATATTATAGTTGCATTTTCAAGCTGACTAGTTAAAAATCGTTAAAAAATCGAGAATCAGTCAAATGTTCTGAAAAAAATCGAGATTTAAATTTTTTGTCATATCGACCAGCCCTAGGCTAGACAGACAAAGAACTAACCATGCATGATCTTTCCATTGTAACTATGTAATCCATGAAGTTGTATTGCCATGGTTCATTGTTCAGTAAAACCATAGAACGTTTTGTAACCTGCATGTCACTTTCCTTAGCATTTCACACAAGCATATTCCTAATAATCGGGTCCAACCGATTCCGATTTTTCTGGTTAAACCATTGACGCAGGAAACGGTGATCGCTCACCACTGATACTGCACCATCCTCTTTCATCTCTGATGAAAACAATGATGAATGATGTAGTTGGCCTGCCATGCCTATTAATAAGCGTTTTGATGAAACCCAGGTAGTGCTTCCTAGTTCCTGCAGAGAGAGAAAGAACAGAGAGAGGGAGAAAGAAAGGAGAGAGGAGTTATAGTTTCTCAGATGGGTGTGTGAGTCATAGAGGCACACAGGCGCTGTCTCTCTCCAGCTTTCCCTCACCTTCAGTATCAAAACATCTCATTATCAGCTGTCATTCACTACCACCAGAGTCAGAACTACACCGCCGCTGTATCCTTTCTCCAACATTTCATTATTGCCAATGCCGCACGCAGTGATACTCAATAATTTAAAACGGTCGGCGCGGGTATGTGTGTGTACTGTGTACGTCACCGAGGGCTCCACAATTGACCTGTTCTGCACATATTATATTTGTCGTGATACATGCTGTGTTTGAACATACTGTGCAGATTGTGTCTGCTGGCTTCGTATTCATTACGTTTTGTCCCCTCAGCACTCGTTTTTCTTTGCCCCCGGTGACTGAGTAGCCAGAGAAAACATCTGAAAAAAACCTGAGGA
Organism: Labeo rohita; assembly: GCF_022985175.1. Taxonomy (NCBI): domain Eukaryota; kingdom Metazoa; phylum Chordata; class Actinopteri; order Cypriniformes; family Cyprinidae; genus Labeo; species Labeo rohita. The sequence continues at coordinate 30,925,670 of NC_066875.1, read as the reverse complement.
AGACAGTGGCTCCAGCGCTTTCCTTTCAAATAGATGCTAAGCTTTTTGAAGTCTTGCTCGGATGGCAAAAGATGCTAACGTGCTAAATTTAGCCTGAGGAAGACAGGGGATCTAGTGCTCTCCATTCAAATAAATGCTAAGCCTCTTTGAAGTTTTGCTCGGGCTAAATTTAGCATGTTAGCATCTTTTATTGTCTGAGGAAGACATCGGTTTTAGCACTCTCTGTGGGTTTTTTTTGTTTTTTTTTTTTGAAGTTTTCTTGGACCTAGATGCTAACATGCTAAATTTCATGCCATAGATGTAGAGCTGTTCGGTTGTGGCCTCAATTTATAGGCAAACCTGGAGGGCTAATTCACCATTGACTCCCTCTGGGGTTTTTCAGTTTGTTGTGTAAAATAACATATTTGGTAGAAATTTCTGGAAGATACTGTTGGTCAGTACTACAATATACAGTGGATTGCAAAAGTTTGGGAACCCCCTTGCAGAAAAATCTGTGAAAATGTGAACAGTTTTAACAAACTAAGAGGTCATACAAAATGCATGTTATTGTTTTCCTAGTACTGTCATGAGTAAGATATTTTACATAAAAGTTTACATATAGTCCACAAGACAAAAAAAGCTGTAATTATTAAAATAACCCCCTTCAAAAGTTAATACTATAATACTTAATACTGTGTGTGGTCTGGATGATCTACGACCATTTTTGGTAATGGTTGTTCATGAGTCGCTTGTTTGTTCTAACCAGTTAAACTGAGCACTGTTCTTCAGAAAAATCCTCCAGGTCCTGCAGATTCTTCAGTTTTCCAGCATCTTTTGCATATTTGAACCCTTTCCAGCAGTGACTGTATGGTTTTATGGACTTAAACAGAACTATTAGGTTCAAACATTCGCTGATGCTCCAGAATGAAACACGATGCATTAAGAGCTGGGGGGTGAAAACTTTTTGAATTTGAAAATCGAAGATCAAGGTAAATTTTACTTAATTTGTCTTCCAGGAAACATGCAAGTATCTTCTGTTGCTTCCGAAGGGCAGTACTAAATGGTGGGAAAAAAAAATATTTCAACAACAAAATAAAAATTTGGACATCTTCAACCTGTCACCCCCCAGCTCTTAGTGCATCGTGTTCCCTTCTAGAGCATCAGTGAATGTTTGCACCTGTTTTAATAGTTGTGTTTGAGACAGAAGTACTTTCAGTTGAGGCATGAAAGTATCTAAAGTAATTTCAGGATTCTTATCATTTTAAATTATCAGAATGTATCTATGACACAGGGTTCTAAAAATATGGCTTCTAATAAAAAAGTGTTCCTGTGGCTCAATTTGGCCCAGATTAGGCGTAAGTTGACCCGTGTCAGTGGGTAAGATGAACCATCTGGGTGAAGACTGAACATCTGACTAAATCTGAATTCAAACCCATGTGAAATGTTAAAGATAATTTACCTCTTTTAAAAACGAACTAACTTAAAAAACTAACTAGACCATTAGGGACTACAGGTGGAAAGATATATTTGATTATAATGTGATTAAAAAAAAAACAAAACTTCTGGTTCTCAGAAAAGGATGTGGTGCACTTGTATGCTGTCCCTATCAAATAAACTACAAATAATATGTTTAAATATGATAAACTAAACCAGTTGTGTAATATCACATTAAAATACCAGTTTATACTTAAGAGATTTAACTTCAGTGCCTTATGGTGGGGTAAGTTAAAGTGTTGGCTCAACTTACCCCACAGCATTTGGCTCACTTTGCCCCATAGCTGGCATAAAAAACTAGCTAGCCTACCAGTTCAAGCTAATATTTAGTTAAATGATTTGTACAGTTTTATATGTTGCTAAATCACCTATATGTGCATCATAAATATTTTTAGACCTGGATAAATTTGCTTTGATGTAACAGCCATTACATCAGTTGTGCTAAAATCTTGCTTTGACAAGCCAAAAACAATTTTTAAAGTAAATGGATGCCTTCCACTCCTCCCATGTGTTTCTTCTTTTCACAGTCTGGCAGAAATGATGTGTGGTTCCATAATACATGGTCACATGACAGTAAAAGAGTACAGTTGCCAAGATACAGGGGGTGGGTCAACTTACCCACTGGCTCAACTTACCCCCTCTCCCCTACCTGTGCAGTCATATAACACTATAACACATAATTTAATAATACTGATTAATTTTAGTGTTTTAAATTGGACAAAATGGTATCAAACTTTAATATCTTAATTTATTAAATTATTGATTCAAATATTGATTCAAATATTCATAATTAACTTTTGAGCTATGACTGTGAGTAATTTATGTTGTAGAACCAATTGTCCAAGTATCTTCAAGTAATGTTTACCACAGACCTTATTTTATTAATAAATCCCACACCGTTTGGAAAAATCTTTGCGTATTTTTATTAAGCGCATGAGGAGACCTGCTCATAATTGCAAGGGAACATGTTGGACGGGAAAAAAGTTACAAGGGTACATGAAGGTTAATTAATAAAGACCCTGCCACACACCCAAACAGTGACATTCTCAGAGGCTTTCTCTCGCAGAGCTTTCTCTCCCAGACACGAGCGAAGATTTCGCTCCCTGTCTGGCGCATAAAGAAAGCCTGTCAGTGAGAAAAGTTTTGCAGTACTTCTCAGAGAGTGAGGGGTGGGTGGAGACAGGAGCTGCATGTGCCATAGTTAACACCCTGTGACGTCTGCGGGGGTGTCCGTCCAGACATAAATCCCTTCCTCGGGCTATCCATCTCCTATCTTTATCCCCCTCCACCTCCTTTCCCTGCAGGATAGAGGGGGTCCTCCATCAGATCTCAGCTTAGCTCTGCTTGGTCAATGGGCCCGAGCCCACAATCTGTCAGCGCATGACTGACTGCGGGCCTATTAAAGCCTTTACCACCCGACAAGGCAGTTAACCAGATGCGAAAGCGTGGCAGGAATCAATAGGGCTAATTTTTCAAAAGTTATCTCTGTTATCACCCGTCTCGCACTTTTCTCGCTCTTGCGGTGCGCCGACGTGAGTGAAGGATCTTGGCCTTTTCGAGGCCTCTGCGACTCCAGATAAATCTATCATCAATGCCAGTCAGACAGAAGTACGAAAGGTAGATTTTGGAGAGCTACAAACCTTCTCATCTCATAACTCAAAGTCTCACATGCAGAGACCTTTTGCTCTAAATTAGGTTCAAAGATAAATAAACAATGATATCTGCGGCCGCTTCGTGGTTTGATTACCGAACAGAAATCCAAGAGTTGTATGTTTTCCCTCTTTCCCCCTTCTTCCGACCCAGGAGGTGCTAGAATATTCACATCCTTGTAACACAGGCAAAGCTTCTGAATAAGACATGCTGGCTAATGCCGAGGGTAATGTGTTAAACACCTCCCTGGGGGCGGGAGATGGCTTTAGTTTGTTTTCGTCTTTATCCATTTTTTATCATCGCTGATGATTCGGGCTGTTCAAATTTAATTAGCCCAACTTTTGAAATTATTATAGGGTTTAAGCTTGGCCTCGAAGACTAATTTAAAGCTAAAGCAAGTCCAAATCTGAACGGTGGCCAAGTATAAGATACAGCACTGTGGCGCGCAAAGAGCTGTTACTGTATCACTGCAGACCTTCGATGAACACATGTCCCTGTCGCCTCATAAAAAGTTCATGAGCCGGGGGGCAGAGTTGGTGGTGTGGGGGCGGGGAGGCTGTCGGCCTCCGTGTGATAGGACATTGACAGTGTGCTTGGGAGCAAATGAGCACACTACACATCCATACTAAAACATCCACCGAGAGCAGCATACATTACTGCAGTCTTACCCGGGGGTGGTCCATGGGACAGGCTACAGATCTCCGAGACTTTAACAGCTCGGGTTAGTTTCTCTTTCGCCGGTAGCCTTAGGCTTTTCCTCGCTCATCCCTCTGCCAGGTAGATATAGTCACCTTAAACTGCCCACACACACTCAGTCAAGACAACGTCAACACGAATATCCACAGCCATCATTCAAGGTGGCGATGAGACTCTGCAAACATCTGCCGTGGTTTTATGGTGGCACGTGAATGTGTTGTTTTGACTGCAAGGCCTCTGTTGTGCTCTTCACTGGATCAGGCCTTCCTGTAAGGACTTCAGTAGAGGAATGCTGTGTGTTTTTTGTCGCTCTTTGCTATTTATTCAGACTAACAATAGACGAATCTGCTCTACAAATAACAGAGGCAGTTAAAAACAGCCTTGGCACAAAGCGCTCTGTCTGTGTGAGTTCGGACTTAATCCGTTACACAACATGTGGTTAAGGAGGCAGGGGCTGCATCTTTGAGCGGGATGAAAAAATGTTTTTCCACTCTTATCCGTGTCCTATCCGCTCGTAGACTCGTGGAAGCATGTCAGGTCAGTTCTTCTCGGATGCTATACAAACAAGAGGCGTAGAGCAAGAGAACACATGCATCTTGGCGGTCTACTTCAATGGGGACAATCAACTACACAATTCCTCTTGACAGAGTAATTGCCAGAAGCTTTTCCTGTCCTTTGGCAGGCACCTCATTGGTTGCCTAGGCCCTTTCTCTTTGTCTCTTTGGCCCAGAATCCTTGCGGTGTAGTATTTGGCAGGGGTCCAGTGGCCTTCTCCGGCATTAAGTGTTTCTGGGTCAATCTTTTGTTTCTCAAGAACATGGTTGAGATTGTAAGCATTCACCTGGTCTATGTCTATCACTCAAATTCCTTCCAGCTTGCCAAGTATGTTGCTGGAAGCCATCTTGGACTATGTTTTGACATGCTTTCTGGTAGCGTACACCAACATAAATATGACAAATGTAATTGTTAACATTAAATGGATGGGAGAGAAATAAAAAATAACTGTGATTCCATTTCATAGATGTCTGTCTTGATTATTTTAGGTGCTCTGATGATTTTCTACTACCGTATCAGTTTTGTAAACATTAGATTTTTTTGGAGGGGATTAAATTCTTGGGATGCACAATCCACCTTATTTTTAAACATGGAAATAACACATTTCCCCTGAATGGGTGAGACTGCTGATTCATTAGCGCTGTAGTTAGATAACTAGAAAAGGCAAACCTATCTGAGCTGCAAACCAGTAAAATAAATAAATATAATTTTTCGTACCGCATGTTATATTGCGTTTACCTAAATTCACATAATTTTATACGACTGAGTTTTGAGATGCGTTTTTTCTAGACAAAATATAAACTTTAAAGGTGTGGTATGTAATATGGACAACTAGTTGTTGAAATGGGTACTGTTATCTAGGGCTGCAACGATTCCTTGATTATATTCGAGTATTTGTTTTAAAAAATCCTCGATTACATTTTGCCCGTGTCGAGTAATCAGCAAAATACCGGAAGTGGTGCCGACCACATGTTAAACCCAATTTAAAAAACATAGTAAAGTATAATGCTATTAAGAATTCACAAACACTACGATTTAGTTAAATAAATATATGCAATGCAGGTTTAAAATATGCTTTTAAAATATTTAGATGCATTTAGGTTATGTACATGTGTGTCAGAGCAGCTGTTCACAGTAAATGCTGCTACCCAAACTTATTATTTACATGTGTGGAGTGCATGTATGTTTATCTGGGAACGCAACATGCACAATTTCATCGGATTTGAAAGGTAAATCATTTATAAACATACGCAAACACAAAAGTTTAAACCCTAACTCTGAGTTTACATGTTTTGATGTCTACATATTCAAAAAATTACGGTGGTTGTAGCTTTTATATCATAAAGAAATGACAAAAATATTAACGATTAAGTGGACATTTGAATTAAACAATTAAATTATTAAATTATTGAAATAGATTTTTTAAATTAAATTAAACAAGGTTTAGTTCACGCAATAAAGTGTAAAAACTATTGTCAGGCGTTGGCGCACTCTGTAGACATTTGTTATAATGCATAATGTAAATTATCTCTATTGTTTATAATACATTATGTATTTTAACGGTTTTGTTCAATAAAACCATGTGATTACTTACTTTTGTTACTTATCTAAACTAATCATTATTGCCTCACTGCTATTATATATGTATTTTAAGTCGTTTTAAAAGCTATTGTTTACTTGGGTATATTTTTATTACTACAAAAAAATTAATTATAATTAACCGATTAATAATCAGAATAATCGACAGTTACCAAAATTCGACAGTTACCAAAATAATGGTTAGTGACAGCCCTACTGCTGTCCAAATTCAAAATATTGGAGACTGACGTTTCTCCTGCTTCCTGCCTTCTTAGACTCTACATGTGTTGCCAGATTGAGGATTAGCTACAGGAATGAATACAACTGACAGGCAATGAGTGCTACACTGTAAGTTGACAAGTGGATTTATCCATGCTTTAATATGCCTCTGGTCATAGAGTTTTTCTTTAAGATGGATGCTGAGAATCTGTGATCTCTGGCCTAGTTCATTTACTGACTTCCATGGCTGCAATACACTGTTTTCTGCCAACTGGCAACCTAAGGTTTCAAAATTTGGGTCATTGGCTGTGGACTGAGTTACACAGACCAAAACAAAAACAGATATTCTGACACAAAATGCAGACTACAAAGTAGAATAACCGGCTATAATATGTTTCCTAAATATCTGCAAACATATGGTATGTTTTGTGCTTTAGTACAGTCAAAAAATTACATAAAGCACATTTAATTTGTATAGCTGTCATGGTTGTTTTTTTGTTTAAATGACCAGAAAAAACAAACAAACTAAATTTTAATATTTGCCGTTCAGCTGTTATCAACTGCAACTGCAAATAATTATTGACTTGTCCATGTTGGCCAGAATTTTAATTGGAGCGTCCCTATTGAATTCATCAAGTTGAAATCAATAAATCCCTCTGAAAATTATGCAAATCAAAGTAATGTAATCCTTTGCTATGTAAATAACAATTCCGTGTGCATATCTGTGCTTCAAACAGTTATATTTTATTCGTAACAGCCCACTCTGTGTGCTCACAGCCACATTTGCTATGCTAGACGCACAGCTGTACAACACTGAGGTGTACAAATATAGTCATTACATTGCAGGATTTTGTCAGCGGGCGTCAATCATCCAGCTAGTTATGCAAATTAGTGACAAGGGGGGTAATTATAGAGGAAACTCCCTTTTCCCAGCAGAGTTTGATCAGCCTCATTGAAGCCTGGAGGCCCGGATGCATGCTGTTTTACTTCTTTTTTTTATTTTTTTCAATCTCAAGCCTAGTCCGATCAATGAGCTAATCTCTGGTTCAAGTGTAAGATTATGCTGATGAAAGTGTGCAGTGAGAATGACTTCTTACGGACAGAGAGGGCATTTGTTTGGCGGCTGTAGTTTTGATACTCAGTTCATGTTTTAGAGCCAACCTATTGCTCTAGCGTGCAACACTAAATTTTTTTTGTTGTCATCCCCCAAGCTTGCAAATGTGGTGTCCGACAGATGCATGCTCTCCATTAGCGTACCTACAAATTACATGTAAACCGAATCTCGTGTCGAACACAGAATGGAAAAAAAAAGTAACAAGCCACCCGTTTCCACCCCCCCCCCACCCAATCTCCCTTGCGCCATGGCAACCACATGATGAGGGAAAAGCGATCCTGTTCTAGTCGGTCTCTCTCCTTAATGGTGCGTCTGTTGGTGTAAGGAGATATTTCCAAAACTTCCCCTGGTTGACATTTTAGATCCCCTGCTGTAACTGAACTGGGCATGGGAGACACAGGTAGAATTTGTACCATCTCTCAGGTTGCCGGCCTTCTTCATTTATTGCAGCGAGCAATTGAGAGACAGGTGTATTGACTCATCTATCTGTCTCTGGTCCCGCTCCATGTTTGTACGCCAAATCGGGAAAAGGTACTCTACTGCCACCGTTTGCAAATACGTGTGGGTCATCTGTTCTTTGCCACGGCTTTGTCTTGTTGACGCATGCTTTGGGTTTTTCACACAAACGGTAGTTTGACAGGCCGTGACAGCGTGCTTGACTGGAAAGTCTTTGTCTGGCGGCGGTGACCCTCCTGAGCGTACTTTGAAATTCAGAGTAACTCCTTACTCTCCTGTCCCCTCTGCTGGCAAAGGCAGAAAATACAACCTGGGAGGTCTCGTCTCATCTTTGACCTTGTTTAGCATATAAAACAACTTTACAAAACTTGTGCTTTTTTTTTGGTATATAGGCTTTAATTTATTTTCTCTTTCAGTGCTGTCTTTACAGACAGAGCCGTTTTGTCTGTCTCTGACCTGTGACATGTCAGTAAAAGAGGTGATATGGATTTCCTCTCTTTGTGAGCCATTCCGTTACAATCTCTCACGTTGCGCCCATACGTCTCACCTCTACTCTGTTCCCAGAGCTGCGTCGGTCCGGTAAGACCAGGGAGCCCGGCCTTCAACACCACTCTGTATGAAATATCAATGCAGATGACTCACTTCGTCTTCAGTGTCAATCACCATTGCAAATGCCAAGCCCATTATAGCCAAATCCTTCAGGGAGTTGTTACGTCCATCTCCAGCAGTGGAGAAGGCAGGCTTCTTAAAGGGCCAGAGTCCCATATAAAAAGATTGCTGTCTGACTATGCTGCAGGAGACATGAATTTTTTAGTCTGTTTTATTTTATCCAGCTAAAAACAGATTCTTCCATCAATCCCATTCACCCGGCAGCCCTGCACGTAAACAAAACCGGTGACCGGGAGAAAAGAGAGCTTCAGAGAAAACTAGGTAAAAATAAAAAAGAGATGCTCTGAGCCAACACCCAGTGGTTGTCCCACGGGACCGGTACGCTATTTTGGGCTTGCTCGGTGCTTTCGTCATGGTAGAGGTAGTCAGAGGTTGTCGCATCTGATGCTGGGATGTTGCATCTTGCGTCACTATGGTTTTAGAAGAAGAGACAACTCCTTCAAAGCCATCAAGGTTATAAAGTTTAGCTGGAGGATGTTACTGATTGATCTTAACGGCGCAGAACTGCTTCGCTTTGCTTTTGCGTGTTGTTACAGGCTCCTGAGGAGGAGAATACCTTTATGGCTCCTACATTAAAATTAGAAACAGCTCAAAGGCACGGTACGAAACATTGTGAGGGCTTCATTTTAAAATGTTATTTTTGGACGCATAGGATGTTATGTTGTCAAGTTCTAATGTGAGGCGTTAATGAAGCTTTGTGACAAATGTCAAACTTAAGTTTGCTCGGAGAGGGCTTTGTAACACGTGGGAAAATTCAGTGTGTGTCTTAGTGTAGTGTACTCACATGGGAGTAGGAGTGCAGATGCATGGAGCACAATGAGATGCCGCCTACTCAAGCCAAGTAGCTGAGGAACCTCTCAGTGATTTTTCACAAATCCACAGGTGAGCTGACGAGGTGTCACTTGTGGGTAATTAACTGTGCACAGTGACACCACGGAAAAAAAATCATCAATCCCTTCGGCCTGCTTAACTGTCACGCTCCAAATGTATAGCGAAATGTCCCATTTCGTCCCATTGGCTACCCCGTGATATCTTTGGTCGTCTAATGAAGCTTAAGGATGGGTAGGCCCTCTTGACTACAAGGAGAGAAAAACACTTTTAAACATTATTTACACTCGATTTATTTATGCTTTGGTGTGAGGTGGTAAAGACAGTAAATATCTTAATACTTTATGTACAAAACTGTCCAATACAAGGATAAACCCAATAATTATAGTAAATGAAATATATAAACAATCATGAATTTAAAAAGCTTTTCTTTATATTGGGTGAAGGTGGGTATCCACCTTGACAAATGGCTTCTATATTGTTAAAAAAAAAGAAGAAAAAAAAAAAAAAAAAAAAAAAAAAAAAAATATATATATATATATATATATATATATATATATATATATATCAATCAAAACAATTATAATAAATAAAAATATATAATATTTATTTTACATTCCTACAATTTTCCAAACCACTCATCCTATGTAGAGTTGCAGGGGTTTTGAAGCCTATCCCAACAACTCTGCCTATAAACCCAGGAAACCAGGAATCACCCTGGATGCATGGATTAAATAATAATAGAAAAATGAAATAATTATGAATGTTTGAGCAATGACATTCAGTCAGCGCAGAATTGTGTCATCATTTGCTTACCCTCATGTCTTTCCAAACCCATATTAGTTTCTTTCCTCTGTGTAATATGAAATTATGGTTTAATTATTTGGGCAAGTAGATTACGTACAGAGTCAGTGCAAAGATGTGAATAGATACGAATTCGCACAGGGCAACATGAATGATATGAATTGGGAGACAAGATTGCTGTCAACTCGCTAGTGTTGGGCGATATGCTTAATTTTCATACCGTCCTGTCGTCAGCCTGTAAGATTACAGTGCTAATTTATTTAATTATTTAGTTAGTTTCATTGCCCGAAACCAGCTCCAGCATAAGGCTAAAATCAGCCTATTGTTTTTAATATGACTTAACTTGTATTTAACATGATAACGGTTTAATAGAAACATTGTAAGTTACTATTATAATGCTTACGTTTCGTTAGTTATTCAAAAAGCAGCTACAGAAAACGAGCGAAGAACATTAACATTATCAAAGAAGATTATCATTGATTAGCCTAGCCTAGCCTAGTCTAATGCGAGTTTCTGCACCTAGCCTCTATTTGCTGGATAATAATAATAATCGTCTTGCTATCGTCAAAGGCATAAGCAACAGGGGATATCTCTGACTATCATCAGTATACGATACTATCGTCTATTGGCACAATTCTACAACTTGAACCAAGCAATGTGAATGACGGGAATTAGGCAAAGCGATTGTCGCAAATGTAGGATGGTAAAATTCACAGAGTTGTGTACATCCCTGGATAGTGCTGTAAACCCAAACATGTCGGCGTTTGGCTTTCCGACATATTTGGGATTTCCACAACAGGCACATTGCAGCAATAGCAGTTATCTCCAACACGGTTGATGTCGAAAAAGTGGCAGAAAGAAATGTTGTTGTTGTTATTGTTGTTTGCTGATATGCGATTAGTGTTGTCAGAAGTACTGACCGCGATCCCAGCCTGCGCTGAAATTTTAAAAACGTCCATTTCCCCCTAACATTTGAGCGCTGTTGAGCGGATTCTTAAACATCACTGATTGACCATTGTATTCACATGCTCAACAGATATTACTGTGATTGGCTACAGTGATCATTGCTTCACGCTCTTCTTCGAGCTCTCACAAGAAGCACACGGGAGTGTTTGAAAGCTGCGTCTATCAGTGGATCTGTCTATGTGCAGATATGTTAGAGATACGCTGATAGACGCGGCTTTCAAATGCTCCCGTGTGCTTCTTTGTGAGCGCTCTGTGAAGAGCATGAAGCGATGATTATTGTAGCCAATCACAGTCATATCTATTGAGCATGTGAACACAAGGGCCAATGAACAGTGTTTAAAAATCTACTCAGCAGCACTCCAATGTTGAAATGGACGTTTTTAAAACTTCAATACCGACTGGTATCGCGGTCGGTACTTTTGACAACACTAGTGAAGATGCTCCTCATAGCATGATGTTTTTATTCACATAAGTGGCTCGAAAAACATCCTGTGAGTAATCTAGAGCAGGGATGGGCAACTTCGTTTCTGGAATGCCACTGTCCTGTTTCAGGTTTACACACCTGCCTGTAGCTTTCTAGTGATCTTGAAGACTTTGATTAGCTTGTTCAGAAGTGTTTGATTAGGGTTGGTGCTAAACTCTGCAGAACAGTGGCCAGGACCGAAGTTGCCCATCCCTGATCTAGAGCGAGTAATGCGATGTGAATATTCGCTTTGCTTCAGGTGTGCACAACCTTTATGAAATAAAAACAATTAAAAAAAAACATTTTCTGATACAACTGGAAATGTCAAACTGGATCTGTCAATAAGCTCTTTACTAACTGGCCTGCACGACAACGCATCATGCGAATTTTCCTTTGAGATTTTTCAACTTGGCAGAATACAAGATAGAGGCAAATATCACGTGTTCGCAGCAAACGCATCGCTCAATTCGCATCATTCTCTTTGCCCAGCATGAAATTGCATCCTTTCAAGTCTTTGTGTTGCAATCTACTCGTGCAAATAATACATTTGCTTTTGGTAGGAATAAAAAGTATTTAAATTTTTTTTTTTAATGAAAATAACCGATCGTTTCACTAGATAAGACCCTTCTTCCTCAGCTGAGATCAACGCCATATCACGTGAGCTACCGAGCAAACCTGCTGAATTAGAAAACTCATGCATATGAAGCTGTATATGTGACGACAACGTTCAAAAGTATCAGTTTTCAGGATGTTAAAATTGTTTTGAAGCCATAATATAATGTGTGAAAATTAGGCTTTATTAATCAAAACTCTGTGTGAATCATACTTTGTGTGAAAAATAAAAGTTGTCAGAGGTTTACTGCCTCTAGTGTTCATTTCAACTGGAAACTGCAGTGATTCATACATATAGGTATGTTTTTTTTCAGTTTTGCAGAAATGTTTATAGAGGCATGTATTTCCAATGAGCCTATGTTGTCTTTTCCATACTGTGAAATTGAATGGGGACTAGTGCTTTTAAGCTGACAAAAAGCACCATACGGTGAATCAATGCACTTTGTGTGAGGAACAGACTGAAATGTAAATTGTTATTTACTGAAAGTCTTTCCCTCTGCTGTAGCTCTGGAATCTGCTTTTCATCATTGTAACTTTGTGTGGTCCAACGTACCTGATCGTAGATTTCAAACCTGTTGCGACCCGCCTTTATGCGCCCTGTTTGACTGTTTGTGAATGAGATTTGAAAGCTACTCTCACCTTCACTTTGAGTGCTGTTTAGGGGTGCAGAAGAGCGGCTGGTTCTGATGTACCTGTGGTTCTGTTGTTATGCCCTGGAGGAAGGCACTTAACCCACAATTGTTGCACACTGCGCCCTTGTCTCGTCCGCTCATGGCTCCAGCACTGTAGTCAAGCCAAAGAGCAGAGATGACTTAACAGCTCAATGGCTTGAAAAAAACCCTACAAACTCCGAAGCTGTGGTGAGGGTCAATTCTGTAGGCCAATTTTGTTTTGACTTTTTCCTACGCACTGTGTAGGAAAAGTGTGTTCAACCCCTACAACGTTGAACCACAGAGGAATGATTTAGCCTTTTTTGACCACAGAAATTCTTATTTAATGTCAAGTGAAGACCAATTGGTCAAAATGTATACAAAGCTATTGTTTGCATACGTGTTCATCTCCTTTTAGTCAGTGCTTAGCAGGTGGTAGCAGTTATAGCATTGAGTCATGGAACAGCTTTGCACATCTGGCCACTGAAATTCGTCTCTGTTCATCTTTTGCAGAATTGCTCAAACTCAGTCAGGTTTTTATCCCTTGTCCACCAATGAATTCTCAGTTGGATTGTGGATTCTGGCTTAGCCACTCTAGTGAGTTAACATTGTTGATTTAATCCTGTAAATCTTTGGCTCTACGCTTAAAGTCATCGTCTTTCTGAAAAACAGATCTTCTCCCAAGTCGCAGGTGTCTTGCAGTCTCTATCAGGTTTCCCTCCAGGATTTCCTCTTGATATTGCTGCATTTTTTTTTTACCCACTACCGTCACGAGTCTTCCAGGGCCTGCTGGAGAGAAGCATCCCCGCAGCGTGAAGCACCCACCATTATGTTTCACCATGGGGATGGTGGGTTTCTCATGATTCTTATGCCAAACGCAGAGTTTAGTCTGGTGGCAAAAACCTGAATTTTGGTCTCATCAGTCTACAGAACATTCTTCCAGCTGGCTTCAGAGTCTCCCACATGCCAGGCGAAGGCTGTTGTATCTTAGCCATTGAGGCTTGAAAGTAGTCATCGGTTTCTTAGTGGCTTCACTCTTTCCTTTAGTTTCTTTCTTGCACAGCCACTTTTTTTCAGGGCAGCCTTAGATATACAGCTGTGCCATACTTTTTCCATTTCTTGATGTAACCCTTGATGTTCGAAAATCTTCATATTTTAAGCGTCTGCCTTGTGCTTTTCAAGTACTTTTTTTGCTTGCTTGGAGTGGTCTCTTCTCTTCATGATTAAGTTCTGCTACAGAACTGACTCACCATAAGTTGGACCTTCTAGATGTATTTGTCCTTACAGGTACACTACATCACTACATCAACTGCACGCTGGTGGGGATCTAAAATATTTATGTGACTTTTGCGTATAGTATATATATGTATGTGTGTGTGCGCACTATTTTTTTTCTCTCTATTTTTATATGTTCTTTTTAACTTTTTTCTGTTTTCTTGTTCTCCGTACTCTCTCCACAGCTCGTACCTCTCCATTTCCCTTTCGGCTGAGATAAAAGAAAACATCGTTTGATGCGTTGTGCTCTCTGGAAGGCATTTTGATTGATACTAGAGAGCTATATTGTGTAGTGAGAGAGTAATCTTTAAGAGCACAAAAAAATTAATGAATTACTAAAAGAAGCAAACAAAACAGAGTAATCCACTTCTGTATGTTTTTTTTTTTTTGTGTGGAAAATAAAGAGTCATGATGAACGTATGAACAAAGATGAATCATTACTAAAGATTAGAAGATGCGCCTTTATTCACTTAAAAATATCAATATACCTATTTGGGTTACACTTTATTTTAAGGTGTCCTTGTTAGTGTAATTATACATATAAATACTGAGTAATATTAATTAACTACATGTACTTACTATAGGGTTAGGGTTAGAATGAGGGTTTGGTTTAGGGTTAGTTGCATGTAATTATGCATCATTTATTATTATTGTAATAGTAAGTACATTTAACGTGTAACAGGGACACCGTAAAATAAAGTGTTACCCCTATTTGCAGTGTATACCATTTGAAAGGGGTCAGATCCAGTTTTCGCTGGTGTTTTGAAACTTAACATTTTGAAACTAGAGTGTATTGTACTACATAACACGTACTGTAAGTTTCAGAACTGGCAACTTCTTGCATAATCCAAATGTTGTTCAACTTGGCCCACTCTGTCACAGTAACAGGGAGAGAATTGCGATGTAGTGCTGCATAGACTATTAAATAGTAGAATGCACCTGTGTGGACTCAATAGGACACATCAAGGGTGCATCATCAAGAAAGAAAGTTTTACACATTTGAAACGACTTCAGAATAATGGCAGAGGGTCTGGAAACCTTGGCCACTTTGAATGGCCAAGGACTGCCCAAGAGGCCATATGTCTGACAGGTAAAGCCAATTATGTTTCTTTTTTGCCACGTCATGTTTAGAGGTGAGGAAATGTCCCCACAACAACTATGTCTATGCCACAAGTTTTACATACTTTTGAAAATCCAGCATTTAGTTGATCCTTATAAGCACTCATTGTCACAGTTGTAAACACACCGTCTTTCTTCTTCCATGAGGGGGTCTGGCATCACAGCATCTTTGTTTCCGGGTAGAACGTTAAAGAATGCTACACAAACGTCTCCCGGAAATTGTGTTGCGTTCAACCAATGAGATGACCACTTTGAAACTCCTGAAGTGTTTCAAGTTTTGTATGCCATATGCGTCAGAAGTTGAGCCATCTGTGGGTGTGATGTCTGAGGCTGAGACTACGTTTTGAGTGAATTATCCCTTTAAATTAGTTTTACTAATTTCACAGGTGAAAGTAGCATTTACAGTAAAGTCTTAAAGGCACGGAAGTAAAAATGCAAAAGCCGATTAGGTCTAATGCTGATGATACACGGGGTGGATTTTTGAGCAGTTTTGTCAGGCAACTTTTTTTGAGCAATGTTGCTTGGGCACTTTCTATTGAGAATAAGTAACAAATTTCTATCTGGATAATTTAGATCGGTCGTGGGCCCTGTGTCTCATCTGGTTTCCCATAGAGGGGTAACATGGCCCAATTTGCCCTTCAGAATTGCTTAAAAAGTTGCCCCGTGTATCATCAGCCTAAGGGTTAATGCAAAATATATAGACAATGATTGAAATTAGCACTCTAAATGCATTGTTGTGTTAAGTTGACCATGGCTTATTTTCTCTTTTATGGAGAAACCAGTTGTCAGATATCAGACTTGACATCTGAAAATGTTGGAAAACTTCTGAAAAGAAAAAATAACATGGTTGACTGACATCACATGGTTTTAGTAATAAAAAATACCCCATTAATCTTAAATAGGTAAAGCATCTTTATAGACCTTATGGATCAGAGAAACAGGTACATGGTCTTTGAACTTCCATTTTTGCGGTAGCTCTATAGTGTTGCTGTTGAAGAGTAATAATCTGGTGATGTGGAGATTTGTAGAGTTATTGTAGAGTTAATCGAAAGTTATCATGAGCACTGTAATGTTTGAAGTGGATACCATAACAAAAACAAGTGGTTTATTCATAAATTTGTTTACATTAGCCACATTTAGCTGCGGTTAGCCACTAAACTTCGCAAAGATTCATAAAAAACGCTTATACTCACTTCTGCTGTAAGTGAAGCTGGATCATGAATGATTTGCGCGAACATAGACGGATATATGTAGATCGGGAGGTGCATTCCCTTCACAAACAAACGTAATCTAGTGCATCTTCAGCGGCTCAGATGTCGGGAGTAAATGACGACCACTATGTTCATTATTACATCCAGCAACACAACACCTCAGTCGCTCAATCGGAGATATTCTTGTCTAATTTACATCACTGCTTCGGCATCGAAACAAGGAAAGTTACTGGACTGTGACCGCTGGTCTGAGGTGAGAGCTCATGTCAATCAACTATTGTGGGAGCGGCCTCTGACGGTGTGACGGCACACCGACAGGCATCTGAGAACGGCTCGATTTGAAAAATGGGATATTATTTTTACAGATTAATTAAAAACCACTGCATGGATTTTTATAATTATAGGGTAGATTTGCACATACACTGCCAACACACATTAATGTTCAAACAACATGAAAAAGGGAACTTAGCATCCGATGACCCCTTTAAGCTTTAAAAATGTTATAGTCACGTGCCATACATAATGTCTATAGTTCTATTGCTGTGTTTTTCCTAGGTAATTGTGGAAATAGACATAATGAAGTGTTGTAATGATTATCTATTGACCTACCCAGATGTCAGATAATACTAAAGTGGGAAATACTAAATTCAGTCAAAAGCCTTTTTCCTCCAACAGGGACGCTTTTCAGCAAAGGGCAACCTAACGCAGGGTTTCTGTTTTGTTTTTAATGTTTTTTTTTTTTCTTTATCTACATGTTTTCATTCTCCCTGTGTATCTACCTCTCTTTCCTCCTCTCACTAGTATTGAATGGCACACCAGGCGTACAGAAGCTGGTTGTTGTGACTCATCGTGTCGTCTTGTTCTCCCTCCCCTTTAGCTCTGCCTGCTTTTCAGACAGGAGAGGGAGACGCAGCCCCTCCACCATTGATGACCTCCTGTTCTGCTCATGCACGCTCGCACCCCTCCACCAACGTCACTATCGATCCGCATGCTTCTGTCTCTTTCTCTCTAAGCCCATCGCCCCCAAAAAGCCCCATCTCTGCGCTGAGAAGAGGTGGTCAATTTTAACCAACTCGAGCTTTTTTTCCTGCTTGACCAAAGGAAAGAGCGTTTCCAATACGCAAACGTGGGACTTCTGAGATGTTTGTTTTTGCGGTTGAGATAAACTGTGGCAAGTCCTCTATACTATTATAGTATGCTAGAGCCACACCAGCGCATATGTTGTTGTTGTTCCTGTCAGTATCATAAGGGGGCAGTTGAATTTGAGGGCTGAAAGTGAGTCATCAGCTGAGGAATAATCATTTAGCTCTAAAACACAGGAAGAAATTGAATCAGAGCAAAACAGTGATGCTCGTGTGCCAGGAAATCATTTCTTATCTCCTAGGGCAAAGCGCCTCTAAAACATTAAATGTTTTAACAGTATGTCTCATTCACTCTTTTGCTAAAATGGTCCGTCTGCATAAAGTGATCAAAACCTCTTTTATTTAATAATGGGAAATTGGACATTGAATCAGCTCGAGTTGCTGTCACTGAAGTGGATTTATTAATTACAATTGCAACAATTTCCTCATGCAGTCCTTTCTTTAATCCGGTTTTCTAAGAGCATCTAATTCTTTCCGAACCATAAGTTAATTTGTGGCTCTTCGTGACAGAAGAGCATGAAGGATGAAGATTTTTTGGTTGCTATGGACACATAGAGCGAAAGCTTGATAGTGCATCATTATTTAAAGGCTTTGACCTCATGCACTTGAGGGTACGGGTGCACAACAAGTATCGATCTGTAGCTGTTTCATTTGTAAATGATAAAACTATAAAAAGAAAATGAAAAACACGATTCAAAACTATGTGGAAAAGCAGCGGAATATAAAGTAGGAACATGAACGTTCAAACTTGAAGATGAAAAAGGGAGTGACTCACGTATGAGCGCAGGCACTATCATAGGCGTCTCTCCCATGAGGTGAACAGAAACCAAATTTCTTGTTCTTAGCGTGAGATTAAATTGAAAATCATGCCTTGTGACATTCTGACGCACGGCCCTTGCTTTTGCTCTCCCCAATGTATTTTCCCAGCTAGTACTAATGACACGTATCCATTAGAAGCTACTAATTACTCTGTCTTTGTGGTGTGCTGCCCAGCGGTGGAGTGGAACTGTTGGCCTATGGCGTCTGCCTCGGAGCATGTTGCCTGTGTCTCGCGAGTTAATCAGTGTGCAGCGGAATGAAGGGAGAACAAAAAGACCCGCACGTGCTCTAATACAAGTGCTGCCTGTTTTTGCTGGCAAGGAAGCAAATGTGGCTTTAGATTTTTGATGGAATTCATAATGTGATGAAACCTGAATATGATTTTAATTTTTCAGGATATATGATTAAAACAGTTTTTGCAGAAGCTGCTCTTTTCATTACAGTGAAACCAGTGTAGAAAAACTGTCAATCTAAAAATGCATCATAAAAATGGTTCACATATGAATGACGTGATATATTCCAAGTCTTCTGAACCCATAATATGGGGGGGAAGCCATACAAGTTATGAAAGGCCTTATCTGTCTATCTATCTATCTATCTGTCTATCTATCTAATGGCTGGGTGACCAAAAAAGTCATATTTCAGTATTTAAAAAAAAAATGCCCAATGTTGTGCAATGTAACAATGTTTACATTACAAGCAAAAATGAAAGCAAAAATAGTGATAGTAACCATGTAGGCTATGCTATGTATTATTTAACAAAAGCACAGATTAAAGAAGTTGTTCACTTCCAGAACAACAAAAAAAAAAACCTTGTTTTTTTTTTTTAGTCATAAAGAAATAGTTTTTTTTTTTGTTTTTTAAACATTTAATGATTTCTTTCCACATAGTGGACTTCAGTGGTGTCCGTGAGTTTGAACTTCCAAAATGCAGTTTAAATGCAGCTTCAAAGAGCTCTAAATGATCTCAGCCGAGGAAGAAGGGTCTTTTCGAATGAAAGAATCAGTTATTTTCTAAAAAAATGTACAATTTATATACCTCAAATGCTCGTCTTGTCTGGCTCTGCAATGTGCACCTCCGGTTCAAGACAGTTTAGGGTATGTCGAAAAACGCTTGAAAGGGTGTTTGAACTTCTTTGCACTTTCACTTTGTAAACAATGGGTCGGTACTTCTGCAGCGATGTAGGATGATTTTGAAGTTGGAGGAAAAAATGAGATGGGAGTTTTTTAACATACACTAACTGTATTGAACCAGAGGTGCACAGACTTCACATGCAGAGCTAGACAAGATTTAAGGTTTAAAAAGTATGTCAATTGTATTTTTTCTTTTTTCTTTTTTTGTAGAAAATAATCGTTTTGCTAGATAAGACCCTTCTTCCTCTGATGGGATCATTTAGAGCCTTTTGAATCTGCAGTTAAACTGCATTTTGGAAGTTTAAACTTTCGGGCACCATGAAAGACCACTATATGGAGAGAAATCCTGAAATGTTTTCAAAAAACAATTTCTTTACGAATGAAGAAAGAAAGACATGAACACCTTAGATGACAAAACGGTAAATTATCTGTAAATTTTTGTTCTGGAAGTGAACTTCTCCTTTAATTACATTATATGTTGATTACCCCATTACAGTAGTCACTTTACAGTTACTGCTATCATAAAATATACTTACTTGTAGGTTTAAAATTCTACCCATTGCACATTTGTTGACCAACTACAAATATTTTATCAAAATGTTTTTTAGTCAGAATTACTGCGTTCCTATTCTATAAAGGCTTTGCACTTACGTTATGATTTGGTCAGTTACCCAGATGTGCGACCATACTGCCGATACTCAATTGTAAACAACAGCATCGATTGTATGGGTAATGTACTACTGAATATGTTGTTCTTCTAATTTATGCTGTCTGAAACACAGAAAAAAATGTGTGGAAGCTGTTAAATAGTTTAGAGAAGGACTTAGTAAGCAGGCGCAATATTTTGACAAACTAAAGTTAATAATTGGTAAAGATACGTATGAGCAGTATTAAAATATTATTATTAATATTTCACCTACCTTACCAGAAATTATTTGCACTTATCTCCTTGATTTGTTATAACATTTTGTAGTCTGTAGTACTCCAAATGTTTTTCCCAGTCCGACCAATTAATACAGCCTAAAACATGACCAGTGTGTTTATTAATACGATAACACACTAAATTAACATGGTAAGACACACCAGTTTGCAGTATCAAGCAGGAAAACGAGCGGTTTTGTACAGCTAAAAATAGCTGGAAACAAACCTTGTCCATTTTTATGTGAAGAATAAGGTGGATTGTGCATGCGGCGAACTCTGGGAAGTTTAGACGAGAATCGTATGCAGAAGGTTCATGCACTTCTGACAGCAAAATGGAAATATTTCCATGACTTTGTAACATACAGATGGGGAATATACCTGTGAAATGTAAGTTAATGCACTAAGGAAAACAAGACATCTCAAACACATTAAACAGCGCAAATAGTGTCAATGTCAGCAGCACGTGAGTCTGTCAGAGCATCTGACAAGACAACGGCTTTAACCTGTATGAGTTAACTATTATCTTATGAGTTTTTTAAAGCCCTTAATGTAAGCTTGTCTTATGTTTCGGACAAAATTGGTTTATGCACTTTTCCCCACAGCAGCTAACTATGTGTCCTCCGAATTTTTTTTTTAAATGCGCTCGTATTGTATATAAACGGTTTTGTCTCATACCATATTGTTTACATGAGCAATATCACACTCATAGACATGAGATATGGCTGTATATCGGCACTGCTGTGATTGGGCTGTAGGTAATCCACAGCGTGTCAGTATACAGCCATATCTCACGTCTGTGAGTGTGATATTGTGTTTATACAATAGTTAAACAGCACGAGTGTGTAAATACATATCTTTAAAAACCCTCTTTTGTGTAGAACTACTTCCTTCTGCCACAGATTCAAATCTCTGTTTGATAATTGAACAGCTGAGCCCAAGCCTCCGTTACTAATTCCAAAAAATCACTTTAGAAGTAGTAACGAAGGAGCGTTTAGTTACTTCATTGAAAGCTTATTGTATTACTGTATTAAAAGCTCACTGTATTATGTGGAGTAGAGTATTATGAGAGAGAGATGGACTGGGCGATCGTGATTACCTGCATCTGATACAACATTCATTCTTCATTCTCATGATGAAACATTACTCTGAATGTCCGCTGAGGAAATCTTTATCTTAGTTGTAATGTTAATATCCTTTCATCTGTTAAGGGTGATTTCTGAAGACAGCTGCTTCAGCCTCGGCCTCAGTGCATTTGTTAGCTGTGTCAAGCTGTTGTTGAAATTAAAAATAACTTCCATTTCTAACAGCGTTTATTTTTCAGTCTAAGTGTCTTTTCACCATCTAATGGCGGAACAATGTAGCTAAAATGACCAGCATGAACACAAACACAATTTCTCAATACTAAACACTTTAACTACTCCTATTTTTATGTATTATTTATTGAATAATAATATTTAATAAACAACAACAACAGCTGTCATAAAAGTTGCTAGACAATTCGGTCAAAGGACAGTGCTCTGATATACAGCATTGAATTTACATAAACATGATGAGATTTTGCCAAAACTATTTGCTTTGGAACAAATAGTAGTTTAATAAGACCAAAGACTACTTGTTAGATTTACCCAAAACTAACTATATCTCAAGTTTAACCACTATAGAGACATCAGAGCCAGTGGTAAATTCCAGAAGATTTGACCGAGGTGAGGCGCTCTTGGGCGGATTCATGAGCTGCTGACGATCTGGAGCTCACATGTTTGAAAACACAGACACAAATTTTCAAATAAATGTTATCTTTATTTTAACAAACTGCATATTTGACCTATAAACAAGAACATTCTCACCTGAAAACCTCTTAAAACTACATTATGTGACAAAAACAGTATGATTTATAAAATTACAGTGGATTTAGGCGTCCGCCATGACACTCGCTGAGAAATACAGCAAGCCGAGTGATGCAAACGGTGAAACGTCTGATGGAGTTCTGTCTGTTCTGACTCTAATATAACACTCTTATCAGCCAATCAGATTTGAGAACCAGAAAGAACTATTGTGTTTAAAAAAAATCCATATATCGTACAAAGTCAATATATATAAAATATTTAGGGTTATTATTCTTTTTATAAATCTCAGTAAATATATTATTTTTAAATAATAATAACAATTAGTAATTGTAGTTTTTTATTTTATTCTGGTACTCAAGGCTTTTCAGACCAGTAACTAGAGTGAAAACAGCAATGAATGGAGTTTGATTTTTCGAATTGATTGGCACTTCAGGTGGAAAACAAACAAGAACCTTGAACGTTCTGACCTCAACAGATTTTTCTTCATACATTTTTTTCTCTGAGTTAAAGATGTGAATGAATCATAAGTTTTGAGAGGTTATCAGGCATTTTAACAGCAAATATTTTGTGTCAGTGCTATTGAGGATGGATTTGTATTGTTTAGGGTATGACGTGTGGGTGGGTGGATGGCTCTGGGAAATGGACCCGAGGTGTAGCTGCCACTGTGGCTCTAAGAAACCACTGAGACGCTTTCAACAGGAGAGACGATGACTCATGCATTGACTTTTGAGTGAGAACACAGGATAGTGTCTCTAGTGTGAGCGTGCGTGTTTGTAAGGAAGAGAAAGAGGGAGAATGCGCAAATGTGTTTTCCGACCTCTTTGAAAAGTAGCACCAAACTTTATGGACAGCGGCCTCGTACTCAGAGCAAAATCAATGTCGGGTTGAACATTAAGCAGCTTTGTTCAAGCCGAAAGGAGTTTTCATCATGGAAAAAACATGTAACTTTTTCTTTCTGTTCTGTTTTTTTTGTTTGCCAACAGGTTGTCCTGGACTTGACCTTTGGGGCCGGAGGTCACTCGAAGGCCATCTTGCAGTCGGTTCCTGGTGTAACGGTGGTAGCGGCAGATCGCGACCCCACAGCTTTCAGAATGGCTCAGCGTTTAGCTGAAAAATACCAGTGAGTTTTTTCTTTAATCAAAGTTGGACACGGTGCAGGAGCTAAACTATCAGCAGAACTCGACACGTGTCTTAATACCTGCCTGCGACCCGCTGCGATCAAGTGGGTGATGGTCACGGGGCTCTGTGGTTTTTGTTTGTGTGTGTGTGAGAGAGATCCTCCAGTGCAGATACAGAATCCCCGCTCTCACCCACGCTCAGTCGAAAGGCCCCAGCGTCTCATTTGTCAACGGGGCCTAAGGCTTCAATGACAGGGAGAGACGCTGCCGCCCACGCAGGTTCCCCTGTTTCCTGCGTGAGAGAGTGTAGGATGAGGAGAGAGAGAGAGAGGGAGAAATAGAGCTAGTGTTTAATAAAAGAGAACGAGAGGAGAAGGCATGAGGGCTTTGCGGGCGTGTGGTGTGTGCGCGTGTGCATGAGGCAGCACTGAAGAAAGCTCCAAATGAGATGTTCCTGACTCTGCAGCGTGGGTAGAGATACCTCTTTACGTGGATTCCGGGGAAACCTGTCTCAGAGGGACCGCTGCTACAGAAACCAACGTAGGAGAGGAATGAGAAAGGGAGAGAGAGAGAGAGAATCAGGACAAGCTATTCTGTCAGCAGCTATATACTCCACCAATGAGGCCTTTGACTCCCACTCATGATGAGAGGCTGGAGAAGCTGAAGAAATCATGCAATTAGCCAATATTATTGGATAGCTGTGTAAGAGGAGCAGGCAGCCCACGCAATCATCTCTCTCTCTCTCACTCTCTACTCCTCTTCTTTCCTCTCCTCTACTTTTGTCTCATTTTTTGTCCCTGCTCCTCCTCTAGTCTCCTCACTTCTTCTTACTTCTTGTTTTTTTTTTTGTATCCTCTCCTCATTTCTTGTTCTCCTCTTGCTGCTTTTCCTCTCTCCGTTCCTTTTTCCTCTTCTAACTTCTAACTTGTTTCTCCTCTTTTCTGTTTCCACTTAATTTTCTCTGTTTATTTTATCTCCTCCTTTCTTCCACCTCTCATCTCATTTTGTGTCCTCTCCTCATTTCTCATTCTTCTATTGATTTTTTTTTTCTTCTCTCCTCTCCCTTCTCATCTCGCTCACTTCTTATTGTTTCTACTTTCTTTCTACTTACTTTCTCCTCTTCTCCTCTCCTCTTTTCTCTCTTTCACCTGTTTCCTTTCTCTCCTCTCCTCTCCTCTCCTCTCCTCTCCTCTCCTCTCCTCTCCTCTCCTCTCCTCTCCTCTCCTCTCCCTTCATCTTCTCTTTTCTCCTCTCCTCTCGTCATCTACTTCTTGTCTCCACTCTTCTTCTCTTCTCCTTTCTCCTCTCCTCCTTTCTCCTCTCCTCTCATCATCTACTTCTTTTCTCCTCTCCTCTCCTCTCCCCTTTTCTCCTCTCCTCTCATCTCCTCCTTTCTCCTCTCGCCATCTTCTGTCCTCTCCTCTCTTCTCATCTCCTCTTATCTCCTCCTTTCTCCTCTCATCTCCTCTCATCTCATTACATCTACTTCGTTTTTTTCCTTTCTTCTTTCCTCCTTTCTCCTCTCCTCTCGTCATCTACCTCTCCTCTCCTCTCCTCTTCTCTGCCTCTCATCTCCTCTCATGTCATCTATTTCTTTTCTCCTCTCCTCTCCTCTCCTCTCTACCTCATCTCTTGTCATCTCCTCTCTCCTCTCTCCTCTCCTCTCCTCTCCTCTCCTCTCCTCTCCTCTCCTGTCATCTATGTCTTTTCTCCTCTCCTCTCCTCTTGTCATCTATCTCTCCTCTCTTCCCTTCTCCTCTCCTCCCTCTCCTCTCCTCTCCTCTCCTCTCATGTCATCTACTTCTCCTCTCCTCTCCTCTTTTCTCCTCTCCTTTCATCTTTTCCTTTCTTCTTTCGCCATCTTCTGTCCTCTCCTCTCTTCTCGTCATCTACTTCTCCTCTCCTCTCCTCTCCTCTCCGCTCCTGTCGTCTCCTCTCTCATGTCATCTGCTTCTCCTCTCCTCTCCTCTTTTCTCCTCTCCTTTCATCTTTTCCTTTCTTCTTTCACCATCTTCTGTCCTCTCCTCTCTTCTCGTCATCTACTTCTCCTCTCCTCTCCTCTCCTCTCCTCTCATGTCATCTACTTCTCCTCTCCTCTCCTCTTTTCTCCTCTCCTTTCATCTTTTCCTTTCTTCTTTCGCCATCTTCTGTCCTCTCCTCTCTTCTCGTCATCTACTTCTCCTCTCCTCGCCTCTCCTCTCCTCTCCTCTCCTCTCCTCTCCTCTCCTCTCCTCTCCTCTCCTCTCCTCTCATGTCATCTACTTTTCCTCTCCTCTGCCCTTTTCTCCTCTCCTTTCATCTTTTCCTTTCTTCTTTTGCCATCTTCTGTCCTCTCCTCTCCTCTCTTCTTGTCATCTACTTCTCCTCTCCTCTCCTCTCTCTCCTCTCTTCTCATCTACTCTCCTCTCTCTCTCTCCTCTCTCTCTCCTCCTCTCTCTCTCTCCTCTCCTCTCCTGTCATCTATGTCTTTTCTCCTCTCCTCTCCTCTCCTGTCTCTCTCTCTCCTCTCTCCTCCTCTCCTCTCTCTCATCTGTCTTCTCTCTCTCCTCTCCTCTCCCTCTCCTCTCCTCTCTCTCTCCTCTCCTCTCATGTCATCTGCTTCTCCCTCTCCTCTCCTCTTTTCTCCTCTCCTCTCATCTTTCTTTCTCCTCTCCTCTCCTCTTCCTCTCCTCTCTTCTCTCTCATCTCTTCTCTTTCTTCTCCTCTCCTCTCATGTCCTCTCCTCTCTCTCCTCTCCTCTCATCTCCTTCTCCTCTCTCTCTCCTCTCTCTCCTCTCCTCTCCTCTCCTCTCCTCTCCTCTCCTCTCCTCTCCTCTCTCTCTCCTCTCCTCTCCTCTCCTCTCCTCTCATCTCTACTTTTCCTCTCCTCTCCCCTTTTCTCCTCTCCTCTTTTCCTCTTCTTCTCCTCTCCTCTCCTCTCTCTCATCTTCTTGTCTTTTTCCTCTCCTCTCCTCTCATCTCCTCTCCTCTCCTCTCCTCTCTCTCTCTCTCTCCTCTTCTCCTCTCCTCTCCTCTCCTCTCCTCTCATGTCATCTCTTTTTTCTCCTCTCCTCTCCTCTCCTCTCTATCTCTCCTCTCCTCTCCTCTCCTCTCCTGTCATCTCATTTCATCTTCTCCTCTCTTCATCTCTCCTCTCTCTTCTCCTCTCCTCTCCTCTCATGTCATCTACTTCTCCTCTCCCTCTCCTCTCATCTATCTCTCCTCTCCTCTCTTCCTCTCCTCTCTCTCCTCTCATCTCTCTCTCTCTCTCCTCTCCTCTCTCTCCTCTCATCTCCTCTCTCTTTTCTCTCTCCTCTCCTCTTGTCATCTCTTCTCTCCTCTCCTCTTCCTCTCCTCTCCTCTCTCTCCTGTCATCCTCTTTCTCCTCTCTCTCCTCCTCTTGTCATCTACTTCTCTCCTCTCCTCTCCTCTCCTCTCCTCTCCTCTCCTGTCATCTCCTTTCTCCTCTCCTCTCCTCTTCTCTCCTCTCCTCTCCTCTCATCTTGTCTCTCTCCTCTCCTCTCTCCTCTCTGTTCCTCTCCTCTCCTCTCATGTCATCTACTTCTTTTCTCTCTCCTCTCCTCTCCTCTCTCCTCTTCTCTCCTCTCCTTTCATCTTTTCCTCTCCTCTCCTTCTTTTCTCCATCTTCTCTTCTCCTCTCCTCTCTCTCCTCTCCTCTTCTTGTCATCTACTTCTCATCTCTCCTCTCTCTCCTCTCTCTTGTCATCTCTTCTCCTCTCCTCTCCTCTCCTCTCTCTATCTCTTCTCTCCTCTCATCTCTTCTTTATGTCATCTATTTTTCCTCTCCTCTCCTCTCCATCTCTCTCCTCTCCTCTCCTCTCTCTCTCCTCTCCTCTCCTCTCCTCTCCTCTCCTCTCCTCTCTCCTCTCCTCTCCTCTCCTCTCCTCATCTACTTCTCCTCTCCTCTCCTCTCATCTACTTTTTCCTCTCCTCTCCTCTCATCTACGTTTTTTTCTCCTCTCCTCTCCTCTCTCTATCTCTCCTCTCCTCTTCTCTCCTCTCCTCTCCGCTCATGTCATCTACTTCTTTTCTCCTCTCCTCTCCTCTCCTCTCCTCTCCTCTCCTCTCCTCTCCTCTCCTCTCCTCTCCTCTCCTCTCCTCTCCTCGCCTGTCATCTACGTCTTTTCTCCTCTCCTCTCCTCTTGTCATCTATCTCTCATCTCCTCTTATGTCATCTATTTTTTTCCTCTCCTCTCCTCTCCTCTCGTCATCTACTTCTCCTCTCCTCTCCTCTCCTCTCCTCTCCCTCTCATCTATGTTTTTTCTCCTCTCCTCTCCTCGTCATCTATCTCTCCTCTCCTCTCCGCTCATGTCATCTACTTCTTTTCTTTTCTCCTCTCCTCTCCTCTCCTCTCCTCTCCTCTCCTCTCCTCTCCTCTCCTCTCCTCTCCTCTCCTCTCCTCTCCTCTCCTCTCTCGCCTCTCCTCGCCTGTCATCTACGTCTTTTCTCCTCTCCTCTCCTCTTGTCATCTATCTCTCCTCTCCTCTCCTCTCCTCTCCTCTCCTCTCCTCTCCTCTCCTCTCCTCTCTCCTCTCCTCTCCTCTCTCCTCTCCTCTCCTCTCCTCTCCTCTCCTCTCCTCTCCTCTCCTCTCCTCTCCTCTCCTCTCATGTCATCTACTTCTCCTCTCCTCTCCTCTTTTCTCCTCTCCTTTCATCTTTTCCTTTCTTCTTTTGCCATCTTCTGTCCTCTCCTCTCTTCTTGTCATCTGCTTCTCCTCTCCTCTCCTCTCTCTCCTCTCCTCTCCTCTCCTCTCCTCTCCTCTCCTCTCTTCTCCTCTCCTCTCCCCTCCTCTTTTCTCCTCTCCTTTCATCTCCTCCTTTCTTCTTTCGCCATCTTCTATCCTCTCCTCTCTTCTGATCTCCTCTTATCTCCTCCTTTCTCCTCTCCTCTCATCTCCTCTCATCCCATTACATCTACTTCTTTTCTCCACTCCTCTCCTCTTCTCCTTTCTTCTTTCCTCCTTTATCCTCTTGTCATCTACCTCTCCTCTCCTCTCATGTCATCTACTTCTCCTCTCTTCTCCTCTCCTCTCTTCTATCTTTGCATATTGTTTTGTCTTGCGTCGCTTCCTCTCTCCTAGTTTCCTCTTTCCTCCTCTCCTCTCTCTTTTCCTCTCTTTTCTCCCCTCATGTTCTCTCCTGTCCTCTTCTTTCTTTTCTTTTTATCTTGTCCTCTTTTTTCTAATCTTTTCTCATCTCTTCTTCTGTCTTCTCATCTCACTTCCTTTCCTCTCCTCTCTTCTCTTCTCTGATCACATCTTCTATTTTCTCCACTCCTCTCCTCCTCCTTAGTCCATCAACTGCAAACAGACTTGTACAGCTGACAGTAGAGCAGATATCAGGTATCAGATCAGACTTTGTTGTCTTTTTCTCCGGTCCTTATCCTTTTCCCTCTTCTCTCATCTTTTTTCACTCTTGTCGCAATTCTCGTTGCTTGTTTGCGTTTCTAAGTTCTTGCGAGAGGATAGAAATGGCAAGGTGTTAAGACATTGGCGTCTGTTCCCTTACAGTCTTAATCAGACACAGAATTACAGTCATGCTCGAGGGGAACCACGTCATTGATGATTTCAGTACCTTCTGTTGCCTCAGTACCTCCTTGTCACTTTAACACTTACTAAGTAAATAAATTAATAACATCGAGATATGTTTTACTTTTGACAGAATACAGACCTTCTGTCGTCCTAGCACCATGTTTCAGCTCACGTGAGTGAGACGCATAACAGTGTCATAAACGTGATATCCTTGATATTTGTTTTTAAGAACTTGATGAACGCATTTAAGATGAACACATTAAAGTAAATTTTTCTGTGGTCACTGATGAAAGAAATTAAAGGAAAAAAAAAAGATTTACAAAGCCAATTAAAAATGTTAACTGTGTCTGGCAATAATTTACTGCATGCATTAGTGCTTAAACAAGCTATTTGATTTATTGTGTTTGCCAAGTTTGCTAATAAAGTCCTTCTCTGGGTGACTACCCATTGAAGAAACAGTTTCCCACTTCACCACATACTAAAACAAAGAGAGAGATTGTTTAATAAATGAAAGGAGTAATGGCTTTTTGCATTGGAGGAGACAAAATCATATTTTTTCATTGCAGATTGCTTGTCTCTTTAAATGTCTCTTTCTTCAGGTGGCCTTGATTCACAACTCGCCAAACCAAACACATACTGTACTTGATAGGTTTTAGACCTTGACTGTCTGTGTGACTGACTGCATTTTTTTTCCTTGTTACATTTTCATCTCTGCTCCCCTGCTGAATGCAGTCGATCAACATCTTATCTTGGACCGCAGTGACGTAGATACAGGAGTCAGGCAGGGAATATTTCAGGCTTGATTTGTTTGGTTATGTCAGGCCACAGTGGACTCATTCTCTCTCGTCCTTTACTTGTATAGACATAGCTTTAAATGTGCATTACTGGTTATGCTTTAATCTCCAAAAGATGGTCTCAACTTCTGTTTTTAGCCAAATGTGCTATTTTTAATGACCAGTAATCCAGCCAGAGTCTAAGCACGTCCTCACCACATATTCTGTCACATCCACATTCTGCACACGTCATTAATCTGTCAGCGCTCTCTTGTGCCATATGCTCAAGAAAAGAAATCAATCTGAACATGACATTGTGGACTCATACATATGATAAGGTCAGAGGTCAGGCTTCTTCGTGCCGGTGGGAAGTTGTTGTTGTTTGCTTATTTGGTTAAGTCGTGAGCAGGTTTCTGCATCCATCCACTTTTCTTCATCCAACCACAGACACTGTTTAGTGGGCAGATTGATCTGAAAATACCGATACTTCAGAGCTTGACATTTTCTTTTAAGTATCGATCCTTATGTAACAGTATTGATACATATATATATCGTTTCCTCTGAGGAGGCAAGGGATGCAGTGTCTCCTCAAAAAATTGGATAATACAGAAAATAAAACAACGTGACTGTTACAAAATATGACATTAAAAAGTGTATGAATCACTTGTTTTTCTAAAGAAACATTGTCCAACAGCAACACAGCAGGTAAATTTGCAATAGGAGTCTGCATCTCTTGCCTCCACTGAGCCCATTGAGTTTTTAAAGACACCCTAAAGCATGCCATGAGTTTGGTGGGGGGTAACTGAGAATGAATGGGAGAAAGTCGTGTGATATGACTGGTTATGTTCAGCTGTGATTGGTTCATGCGATAAATTCCCACTTCCTGTGTTCGTGAATCAGTCTAAAAGAACAATATAAAGGCATCAATGCAAAGACTAATTTAAAAAAAGCAAGTAAACATTTCACACACTTGGATATAACCATTTTTTTACATCAAAATAAGACTTAAAATGGTATGAAAACATGATCTGTGGGAGTTTTAAGGGAGTAATCACCTTGGTTAAAATTTAATTGAATCTCCGCATTTATGATAAATTTTTACCGAGTTTTGAGGACTGATGATCAAAAATATTCAAAAATAGTTAAAAGTTAACTATTAAAAAGAACAGCTGAACGTAAGATATACAAAAGATCACAAATAAAATGTATTGTTTAAGTTGTTACAATGTAAAATGCTTAAAAACACTAACTTGATGAGATTCATACTTGGCTTTAATAAATACATTTTTTATTGTTAATTTCGTTGACAAATAATTTTAGTCATAATTTTCATCAACAAAATTTTTTCACCAACGAAAATGAGATGATAATGAAACAAGAACTGTTTGAATGACAAATCTATGACGAAAAATCTATGACGAAAAATCTGTTGACGTTTTCATAAACAAACACAAAACGAGATGAAAATGTTAGGTATGGATGATCATAGCCTATTGATCTATCTGGTGGTACATAAGCTAGCATATATTTGCTGCACGTTAAAAAATGTTAATATCTGGGAGTAGACAACGAGGCAAAAATTAACTCAATTCAGTCCGGTTTTCTGAGCACAGACACTGAAGCAGCGCCTCTCACACAGCACACGTACTCTTTCGCGTCTCATGAATGAAGAAATACAAAAAATTATGTTGAATTGTCCATTTTGACGAGTATTCACGTAAATACTCTTGGTTACACCTTGGGTGAACGTAAACAGTTGGGAGAATGTTGGACGTGTATCAGTACATTGCATCCGTGCATTCTGTTTTAAAGGGACAGCAGCCTAATTTAGTTGCTGTTGTCTGTGGCATTGATGTTAATCAAGCAACAAAAGAAAGACAGAAAATCACTCACTGGTCTTGACTGAATCACTTTAGTAGCCTTAAGACAGAGTCATCTAAATTTATTTATATAAATAAATATGTGTGCTTGAAAGAATGAAGAATGTGGTAAACAATTTGTTATAAAAATTCATAATTAGCCTATATAAGCTTTGGTATTTCATTGAAAAGAAGACCATGTTCTTGTTTCTTTATGAGAAGTGGTTTCATTTAATTTTAAAATTTTAATAAGTCATGTTGCATTTCACAGCAGTTAAATCTGTCATGATAAAACCTTGATATCAAACCTATACAATGAGTTACTCTGAGTAATTTTAGAGAAATGCTTAATAAATGCATTACACTGTAACTAAACCCATTCGATTTTAGCCAACTAAATCTACTTGTGAATTTAGTTGACTAAAATCTTATGATATTTAGTCAAAAACTAAAAACAATTCAGATGACTAAAATATGACTAAAACTAAAAATATGAAATAGAATATTTTTTTTCCCCTTTTTCTAATAGTGTAAGTAATGTTTATTTAACCACAAAAAATGCAATTGGGATATAAATTTACATTTGATTTAAAAAAAAAAAAAAACATTGAGGACATTGCCTCCTCATTTCAGAACACCACTGTTTATTAATGTTTTATTAGGTTAAATATTAAATGGTAAAATATTTTTAATTGAATATAAAATAATTACCTATTTTTTGCAACAGAAATTTCAAAGATTTTTGTGTTTTACTGCCTTTCGAATTGCATAGAAAAGAATGTGGTTTTGCACATCTCCTCTGTTTGTTCTAAAGCTGGCTTTGTAATTGGTCTACGTAATACTACGTCACGGGGAATTTCAGGCTGTTCAGCATCATTGCCCGTCATTTACAGCTAGTTCTGGGATGAAATGCTAGGCAAGTGTTTATCAGTAGCCTGAGCTTAATTTTATAGTCCCTTTCATGTCGACTCTCGTGTTTGCACAGAAACAGACAGTTTACCTGTCCTACTTAAATAACAGAGCCTTGAGAGTCTGAGTGTCCGTGGCACTAGTATATAATTAGGTGGTTTCATCAGATCATTTTTCATTAAATAATTTTTTAGTCTGAAGTTAAAGGAACTGAGGCCACCTCTATTGTTATGAAACAGAGTGTGCCAGTTAACTTATATTTTTGCTTTACCCTTTTAAGTTTAGATGATGTCAGTATTGTGGGTTGCTAAACTATAAATAGATCGGTTTCTTAGCAATTATGAAGCCATACTTGGAGCACACTCACTCCCTCACACATATCTACACACCCATGAAGCATGTCCTTTTTTTTTTTAATAATATAAGATCTTACATAAGGCATTGCTATCTCTGATGCTCTGTTTAAACCACATAAAGACGTTAATAATTTAAAATTGTTATGTAAGTGTTTTGCATATTCTCAAATCATTCTGTGGGTTGCAGAGCCACAGAGAAGCTTAGGAAACCCCCACAGTGCTTTAGGAGGCAAAAGAGACGAGAGTAAGAGTGCTGAATAACAGGAAGACGGAGAGAAAGAGAGAGGATTACTGTATGTAGGCAGGGGTAATGAATGTGCTGAACCAGCTTTAGCTCAGAGCGAGCTTTTGTAAAAATGGCGGCAATGGTACTGTAATTTGATGAGATTGAACACACTTAATGTTCATTAAATAATTACATATTTAAATGTGGCCATAAACAGCAAAAATGGGATCCACGAAGATTAGAGAAGGGGAGAAAACGACTATAATTAGCAAATGTTAAAAAAAAAAAAAAAAAAAAAAAAAATGGTGATGTTGGTTTTGTAGGTCTATATACTGGCTTTATTGCACTTGCACAATTATTTAGGGTTTTGAAAAAGTTATCAATATCACCCCAGCACTGTAAATGGATGAAATGTGCCTGTTGTATGTTTACCACGTCTGACCTTATTTAATGATTCATTGGCTTACGGGTGTTTCTTCAACTATTGGCTTTTCTGACCTTCTGAACTTTTAGAAATAAACTTTGTTTTCACACCTTCACAAGCTTAAAAATATCAACAAAAAATGTTCACCATCATGTCATTTCCACCACATTTGAATTTATGCATTGCCAGAATTAAGTATTGCTGAGTCTAGCTAGCATATAAATCACATATCACTTTTTGCATTTGACAAAATCACAGCTTGATTGAAATTGTGCTTAGTACAAGTATTGTTTAAAGGGGTCATCGGATGCCCATTTTCCACAAGTTGATATGATTCTTTAGGGTCTTAATGAAAAGTCTCTAATATACTTTGATTAAAAATTCTCAATGGTTTTGTAAAACAACACCCTTTTTACCTTGCCAAAATCAGCTCTGCAAAAATCAGCTCATTCTAAGGGGTTGTTCCTTTAAATGCAAATAAGCTGTGGAAAGACAGTCTTGTTTGCATTTAGCCACGTTTAGCTGCTAAACTTCCTAACTACCACGTTATAAAGAAAAGGCGATCGCAAAGATTAAAAAAAAAAAAAAAAACGCTTATACTCACTTCTGCTGTAAGTGAAGCTGGATCACGAATGATTCGCGCGAACATAGACGGATATATGTAGATCGGGAGGTGCATTCCCTTCACAAACAAATGTAATCTACTGCTCTTCAGTGGCTCAGATGTCGGGAGTAAATGATGACCACTATGTTCATTATTACATCCAGCAACACAACACCTCAATCGCTCAATCAGAGATATTCTTGTCTAACTTACATCCCTGCTCTGGCATCGAAACATGGAGTTATTGGGCTGTGACAGCTGGTCTACGGTAAGAGCTCATGTCAATCAACTATCGTGGGAGCGGCCTCTGTGGGTGTGACGACACACCGACAGGCATCTGAGAATGGCTCGATTTGAAAAAGGGGATATTATTTTTACAGATTAATTAAAAACCACTGCATGGATTATTATCATTATCGGGTAGATTTGTACATACACTGCCAGCACACATTAATGTTTTAAAAAACATGAAAAAGTGAACTTAGCATTCGATGACCCCTTTAAGTTGATAGGTTACATTACGTACATTAGAATTGTTCATTTTGGTGAAAAAGATTCCACAGCTGTGGTAGCGATTAGCATTTATTTCACTCTTTGTTTAGATTAGGTTTAAGTTAGTTTAAGATCATAAGTCTATGTCAAGGACAAAGATAAAACAATAAATGTATACATATCATATACCCTGGAAATGCGACGCCAGGCTCGACACAAGTGTTTTTCACTAGTTTCAGCCCAACACAGTTATCATTTTCATGTCCAGCACCACGTTGTTTAAATAGCAAATGCAATTGCACCCATCTGTTCGCCGATGGGCGTGCTGGTCTGTAAATGAGGTGTGTTCAGGCACATTGTTGGCACGTTGCCATTTTGAGGCAACTGAAAGCAATTGCGCCATTGACCAACTAAAACCCAGGTTGACCTAGGAGTCAAAGCCAATAGAATAAAATAAAGCCTGCAACCATTAGTCAAAAAAGCGTAGCGGCTAAAGCTAATGCTTCCGATCTGGCAGTACGTGAGAAAGGAGACCAGAGGCCGTTTTCTTTAAATGGATGTCAATGGAAGAGAGCCTTCACTACGCTGAATCAACATCTTTTTAAAGGAAACGGCTTATCATTTAAAGGAGAAGTCCACTTTCGGAACAACAGTTTACAGATAACGTACTCACCCCCTTGTCATCCAAGATGTTCATGTCTTTCTTCAGTCGTAAAGAAATTATGTTTTTTGAGGAAAACATTTCAGGATTTTTCTCCATATAATGGACTGGTATGGTGCCCCGATTTTGAACTTCCAAAATGCAGTTTAAATGCGGCTTCAGACCATCCCAAATGTGGTTGTAAACAATCCCAGCCGAGGAAGAAGGGTCTTATCTAGCGAAACGATCGGTTAATTTCATTATAAAAAAAAAAAACAATCGAAATACTTTTTAATCTCAAACACTCGTCTTGTCTTCCTCTCCCTGAACTGTTTATTCTGATTCATGACAGTTAGGGTATGTCGAAAAACTCCCATCTCATGTTCTCCCTCAACTTCAAAATCGTCCTATATCGCTGTTTTACCTTTTTGTTGAGGGTGTTTGATCTTCTTTGCATGTTCACTTTGCAAGTACTGCAGCGTTGTAGGATGATTTTGAAATGATTTTTGAAGTTGAGGGAAAAAATACAATTGGAGTTTTTCGACATACCCTAACTATCTTGAGCCAGAATACACAGAGTTCAGGGAGAGCAAGACAAGACGAGCATTTGAGGTTAAAAAGTATTTGAATTGTTTTTTAATGAAAATAACCGATTGTTTCGCTAGATAAGACTCTTCTTTCTCGACTGGTCAAAACTAGGTCAGAATAAATTTAACCATATAAAACTGATGTTGCTACAATTTTTGCAGATGTTAATATGTTCTATATCCTCAAGCTATGATCTAATGTGCATTTCTAAGAGACAAAAAAAGTGATATTATTATTATTGTCATTATCATTATCATTATTATCAGACAACCCACACCCGTTTCTTGATTTGAAACAATATAACTCATTAGAACATGCAGAAATTAATTTTTCTATTTAGATATTTACTTTGTTAGGGAAAATTAATGGGCTGGTTTCTACAATTTTCACGTTGGAGCAAAAATCTGACTTTAAACTTGAAAGAAATAAAGATTTGACATTTATCGTGATAATTATCGATATCGACTGATATGAAAAAATTATCGTGATAATTTTTTTGCCCATATCGCCCAGCCCTATTTGAGCTGGACCTACAGCCTAAAACAAGTTAGTAGACAAGCTAGGGCTGTATGATTTAAAGTCTCTGATTTTATGCCACAAGTCCAATGAAGCAGACAAAATCAAAAGAAAAGCAGTTTGGTTTGCTTCACTTATTTATTCATTTTTCGTTATCAGTTAAACAATCAATAAATAGTTATTCCAGTGAGAAATGTAGTTTATTAGTTTAATGGTTTGTAACAGCTTGCTGCGATTATTGCATTGCATGGCTTTAAAAACATGGCTCATCCAGTCAGATTTTAGAGGTTATGCATTATAATGACTTCACCTCAGTGAATGAGTTCACAAATACTGTAGTTGCACAAGGCTTTAACTATACCAACTTTTTCCAACTATATTTTGAAATGTATTCTTTCCAACCTAGTATGGTGGATTTACCCCATCTTCACCATCTCTGGTTTGTGCACCCATTAGGCTTGAACCTTCTTTTTCGTGCAGCACTTGACAAATCAGCCACCACGAAGCGGTTCGCTCTTCCACACCTAATGACACTCAGACATAGCACCTCCCACTCAGGCTAGGTTGCTAGGCATTATTGTCATATTGTCATGCACAGAGTTATGTCTCCTTCAGTTCGCCAAAGTTTCTCTCAATTGCACCATCAGCTTTTTATATGGAAGCAAGGCCCAAGTATGAAACTTTAGCCTGTTGTTAGTGTGGAAACTTGCCTATTGCACTGTTTGATTAACTGTTGAAAAGGATTTATAGTAATGATTTGTGGTCTACAATTACAATTTCAAATTGACCTGTCTTTTCATGTGTTATTTTGTAAAAGTCTGAGAAAATCTGAAACTACAAGGTCACTTTTGAATCTTAGTAAAGACTTTTTGGTCTTTGGTGAAATGCTGGTGATCTGTAAGGTGGTTGACCAGTGATTGTTCACACATGCCATTAACATCTGGACAAGTGACATAAGTGTGCATGTGAGTGTGAAAGGCCTCAACACATCAGATCATGTATCTGTCATTCTATGTAATAACATTTGACATAATGCCTGTTGATGTGTCATTAACACTGATCAGTGCAGTCTGTCACAACAAACAATCTGTCCTCAGGTATCAGTTTCATTGACTATTGTGAATATTTAACATGTTGAGTGTTTGTTTAAAAGAGGTTTTAGTGCTGCCCTGTTTATTTATTACTTATATTTCAAACAGTGATGTCAAAGAGGAAAAAGTAAATGTATATAGTTTGTGGAAATGTTATCTGGAAAAATGCGAATATCAAGTATTACTTAACCTCTTATTTTTACTAAATGATGATCTTCTCAAAAATTCAAGAGGGGCATGCATGAATAGAGCAACACTGTCATTCAAAAGTTTGGGATAAGTAAGACTTTAATGTTTTTTTTTTTTTTTTTTTAAAGAAGTCTCTTATGCTCATCAGGGCTGTATTTATTTGATCAAAAATACAGAAAAAAAACAGTAATGGTTTCTGTTATAAAATATTTTAAAATATAATTTGTTCCTGTGATGCAAAGCTGAATTTTCATCCATTATTCCAGTCTTAAGTGTCACATGATCCTTCAGAAATCATTCTAATATGCTAATTTATTATTAGAATTTATCATTGTTGGAAACAGTTGTGCTGCCAAATACTTTTTTGGAACCTGTGATACTTTTTTCAGGATTTTGATGAACAAAAGGTTAAAAAAGCATTTATTCAAAATATAAATATTTTATAAGTTTAAGTCAATTCAGTTATCAATTTAACACATCCTTGCTGATTAAAAATATTAATTTATTTCAAAAAAAGGAAATAATAAAAAAAAAATACTGACCCCAAGGTTTTTAATACTAGTTTATATTGTTAGAAAAGATTTCTGTTTTAAATAAATGCTGCTCTTTTTAACTGTTTATTCATCAAAGAATCCTGAAAAAAGTATAACAGTTAAAAAAATATATATATTAGGCAGCACAGCTGTTTCTAGCACTGATTATAAATCAGCATATTAGAATGAATTCTGAAGGATCGTGTGACACCGAATAGTGATGCTGAAAATTCAGCTTTGATCACAGGAATAAATTAGATTTTAATATATATTAAAATGGAACAATGTTATTTTAAATCGTAATATTCAGAATATTACATTTTTTTCTGTATTTTTGATCAAATAGACACAGCCTTGATGAGCATAAGAAACATCTTTAAAAAACATTAAAAACTGATCCCAAACTTTTGAACGGCAGTGTATGTTAAAATAGAGAAGTGTGTTTAAGCATTCCTAATCAAAATAATGAAAAATGATGCTGTCTGGTTTTATAGTGTTATCTGATGTTGTTAACTCAGATAAAGTTGGTTGAACTGCATTATCTTATTCTCTGTCATATTGTGTTATGTCATTTTTTAATCTTATATTGTAATAGTATTGTAATTTTTGCATCTTTTGGGCTTTTGTACCTTTTTTAATGATTATAATTTTATAAAAGTTTTTATTCAGTTATCGGATAACCTTGAAATAATCATGATTAGTTCCAGGATTAATATGCACAAAATAAATAAGTTAAAAAAAAATGCATTAAATATAACACCCCTTTCCCAGCCGGTTAATATACAATACAGTGACATAAATGCACATTTAAGTGACAATACATTGCATTATGGGATAGAATTCTTATTGAAGTTATTATTTATTTATTCATTCATTTTGCTATTTAGTTGTGTTGTGTAGCTATAGGGAAAAGGTTGGCATTTGAAGACAGAGGGGATAGGGAAGGGGCTGAGGGACTCACAGGATTTAATCAGTGTTTTTGCTCAGTTATTGATCAGTCAGTGTCGAGCCATGCCGTTGCATTTTCACTCTGCATGTGAAAAGAATCAGAAAATGAAACATTGTTTTACTTCTCCATCTTATCTATGGATTTAGTTACATTTGTTTTTCCCCCACTTTTGAAGAATAGATCTTGTATAGAGTAAATATAAACCATCTAATAAAGTACAGCATACAGGCCTGTAGCAAATAAAGTATAATAGTTTAGAAATATTGTGATATTTTATTTAAGGAATAAGAATCTTTCATCCAACCCAAACCGAACATGCATAATATCCCTCTCAAGAAACAACAATGAAAGCCTATACTGTGAAATTTCAATAATGAAAATCTTGCTTGCAGAGGCACCTGCTACTGGTTTAAGTATTCAGACAATAAATTTTGTTTTTGAATTGAATATCTGAGAAGCGTTTTTGTATATTTCGTGTCGCTATCTTGCTGCGCCGAAGCCTAATTAGCTTGAGTGGTCACTCAGAATGGTTGTACTTTACGCTCAGGATCATATTGCCTGTGGTTTCAGGCTATGTTGTTGTAAATGTGTTTTGGTACCAGTATCCACTTTGTTTTTAATGTAAAAGCGGGTGCAGCTGCTGCCATCCGCTTCCAGTATAGCAGTACAAAAACAGTTGCAAACTGATATTTGCTATTATATATTTTTTTAATTTATCATCATAATCATAAGCACACGGGTTTGTAGAGTAGATGCACTGTTGTTCAAAAGTTTTGGATCAGTAAGATTTTTAATGTTTTTTAAAGAAGTTTCTTATGCTTATCAAGGCTGTGTTCATTTAATTAAAAATACAGAAAATGTATTCCTGTGAAAGCTGAATTTTCAACGTCATCACTCCAGTATTCAGTGTCACATGATTCTTCAGAAATCATTCTAATATGCTAATTTATTATTAATGTTGGAAACAGTTGTGCTGCTTAATATTTTTTTGGAACCTGTGATAGTTTTTTTTTTTTTATTCTTTGATGAATAAAACATTAAAAAGAACAGCATTTATTTAAAATAGAAATCTTTTCTAACAACATACACAACCTTTCAAAAGTTTGGGGTCAGTGCATTTTTATTCTTCCTTTTTTTGAAAGAAATTAATAATTTTATTCAGCAAGCATGTGTGAAAGGTGATAGCAAAGACGTACATTGGTAGAAAAGATATATATTTGGAATAAATGCTGTTCTTTTCACATTTTTATTTATCAAAGAATCCTAAAAAGAGTATCACAGGTTGCAAAAAAAAAAAATATTTGGCAACACAACTGTTGCCAACATTGCTAATCCTATATAAGTCTGCAAATTAGAATGATTTCTGAAGGATCATCAATCAATATTTTTCTGTATTTTTGATCATAGCATAAGAGACTTTACAAGTCTTACTGATCTGAAACGTTTGAACGCCAGTGTAGTTTGTAAATAGAGTTATTTAATGAATCTAAGTCTTGCTCCTTCACAGAAAACGGCATACTTTCTTGTTGCAGAATAAGCTAAGCAGACCCCCGAACTTGATCCAGATATTAGAAAAACCACTTAACATTGAAAAGAAACTACTGCAGTGAAGCCTGGCACCTTTGAGGCCCTAAATTGACTGCGTATTGACACAGGAAGCAACAGCAGAGGCAGCGTTCTGCCTGTCACAGCCTCTCCCTTTCTCCCTCCAAACTCACCGATCCATGGGCCAGGAGGGAGGGACGGGGGCTTACCGCTCTTGCGGAGTCTATGTGTTTGTGTGGGCGGGAAAGAGAATGCCTCGCTATAGATTTTCCAGCAAATTAATGAAGGTACCGAGCGAACGAGGAGGAGGGAAGAAGCGAGAGAGAAACAGAAAGCCCCTTCCGTGGTGCAGAGAACTGAGGGAAGCCCTTGCAGCGGGGGCGAGAGCCGAGCAGCTCCCTCACCCTTGATCTTTCAGCTGGCCGTGGGTGTGTGGACGCTGGCACCCCGGGGTCCTACGGGTAAAGCCCTCGGTCGGCCGCGAGAGTGGGTGAAGAAGAGGAACTCTGATGACCTTAGAGGTGGAGGAGGTGATTTCTCACCCCCGTCCTCTGCACTTTTTGTTCGTCTGGAAGGAGTTTAGCTCAAGTCGGGGAGGGGAATCCGCGTGTTTAGCATGACTGCAAAGCCAAATTAACCACCTCTGCCTCTGCATGGGACTCCTAGTGCTCTCCGCCTCATTTGCTTCTTCTGTCTGATTTATAGTTGCCTACCTGTGCTGTTCTCTGCTCACAGGCTGTCTAAAGGTCACATGAAAAATGAATGGCTCTTCTGTGCTGTGGAAGGAACTCAGGAGGAGATGCAGGGAGAAAGAGAGTCAGGAGGGACTGAGATGATGCCTGAATGCTAGTCTAGTATTTCAGCTTCATCTTGATCTTTTTTTAAACCGTGTTCATGTGTGTGTGTGGTCTGAGACAACGTAAGTGTGCCTGTGTTACTCATAACTGAAGTCCCTTCAGATAAAGCAAAGAAAGTGAATTAAAGCAATAGTGAGAAGAAAAAAAAACCCCACGGTGCCATATGAATGACCGTGGATTAAAGAGTCGTCGTCAATACTCCCATCAAACCAACACCTCCACTTCAAATTGAATGAAACGTCATGCACGCATACTCTAACGTCAATACTTCCCTACGAACGCGTGTCCGTGATCACAGAATAATCGCGTAGCCTTCGCACGCATGCGTTTTCGTTCGTTTCTCTGTATTCAGAGGTTTGTGTGTCTGTTTTTCAATTAAGTTTAAGCTGCGACAGCACTCTCTCACAACTCTCATCTTCTGGTCTCCAAGGTGATAAATAAATGATATTTTTTTTACCTTCCCTGTGGGGCGCATATTATTTGGTCTATCTCTCTTTCGTTTTCTGTGCAGCTTATGAGCTGCAGTAGTCTTTGGACACCAAGTAAAAACTTAGTGCCTAGGTAACAAGCCCTACAGAGGCAGAACACCTGCCACCGTTTGTTCAGCTCCTTTCTGTGTGGAAATGGAATATGTAAGAGCAAAAATGACCGTGTACAAAGAAGGTTAGAGTGTTAGCATTATTTTACAGTCCTATTTAGCATTAAATAAATAAGACAAATATATATTACAAACCAATAAAATATTACCAATAATATCTATAAAGTTTACACAAGAAAAAATGGTAACACTTTACAATGAGGTGTCATTTGTTAACATTGAAGATCAGGGTAAATTTAACTTATTTTTGTCTTCTGGGAAACATGCAAGTATCTTCTGTAGCCTTTGAAGGGCAGTACTAAATGAAAAAAATATGATATTTAGCAAAATAAGAAAAATATACATTAATAAGAAAAATGTATCTCCATTCTGTTCAAATGTTTTCACCCCCTGGCTCTTAATGCTTTGTGTTTCCTTCTGGAGCATCAGTGGGCGTTTGAACCTTCTGTAATAGTTGCATATAAGTCCCTCAGTTGTCCTCAGTGTGAAAAGATGGATCTCAAAATCATACAGTCATTGTTGAAAAGGGTTCAGAAATGCTGGAAAACCAAAAAATATGTTGGACCTGAAAGATTTTTCTGAAGAACAGCAGAGAGTTTAACTGTTCAGGACAAACAAGGAACTTGTGAACAACTATCACAAAAAAAAAAAAAAAAAAAAAAAAAACGCAGCTGTGAATCATCCAGGTAACAACACGGTATGAAGAATCAAGAGGATGTAAACTTTTGAACCGGGTCATTTTTATTATTTCAACGTATTTTCTCTTTTGGACTATATGTAAACATCTTTTATGTGAAATATTTTTTTCAGGTCAGTACTAAACAATGACATGCATTTTGTATGATTCCTCTTATTTCGATAAAATAATTCACATTTTAACGATTCTGAAAGGGAGATGTGAACTTTTGACCTCAACTGTGTGTATATATATATATATGTATATGTTATATTTTATATACTATTATAGTATTTATTTTATTATTACATTATTTTATAGTTTCAGTTTGCAATTTAATTTAGTTTAAAGTTTAAAATGACAGAAATAAAATAACATTGTCTTTCTTATACATATATATATATATATATATATATATATATAACATTTCTACATTTTTGTTTTATTTGTGAAAATAAAATTCTGTCATTAATTACTTACCCTCATGT
Organism: Labeo rohita; assembly: GCF_022985175.1. Classification (NCBI taxonomy): domain Eukaryota; kingdom Metazoa; phylum Chordata; class Actinopteri; order Cypriniformes; family Cyprinidae; genus Labeo; species Labeo rohita. Next base: position 30,882,510 of record NC_066875.1, on the reverse strand, counting down.
CGTTCCAAACCCGTAAGACCTTCGTTCATCTTCAGAACACAAATTAAGATATTTTTAATGAAATCTGAGAGTTTTCTGACCCTACATAAACAGCAACACAGCTGACACGTTCAAGGCCCAGGACATTAATAAAATAGTCAAGAAGTATTCTCGTAGCTTCATAACATTATGGTTGAACCACTGATGTCACATGGACTATTTTTAACAATGTCCTTACTACCTTTATGGGCCTTAAATTTGGTAGTTGCGTTGCTGTTTATGCAGGGTCAGAAAGCTCTTGGATTTCATCAAAAATATCTTAATATGTTCTCTAAAAATGAATGAAGGTCTTACAGGTTTGAAACAACATGAGGGTGAGTAAATAATGAAAGAATTTTCATTTTTAGGTGAACTATCCCTTTAACTATAACAACACTGTATCATACAGTATATTAATCAGTAATGCTGATTTATCCCCACTACAGTCGCTCATGCATTTGCGGTACACCACTGAGTTGGTATTTTAATAGCTTGGCCAAATATGAAGTTATACAGCGGAAGCGGGGTGGATGCTGATGTTCTAAACACCAGAAGCTGTTTTTTTATTTTGTAACTAATGGTGAGAGTCAGATATGGAGAAAGTTCACCAAAGGTTTTGTTGATTCTGGCTTCCAGCATTAGAAATGAGTGGCTGATGTTTATTGTTAACAAGGGCTCTGATCAAGCCCCATGTTAGTCTGACCTTAACAGTTTGTGAGGCACATTTCTTTGTCACAGTGAATGCAGGCTTTGCAAACAAATGCAAGATGCAGCACCACAATTTATGTATTGCAACCCGTAAGCGCCATTACTCATTTTGCATGTGAAGACGCCTGTGAATCTTGAAGGTACAAAAGAAGTAGTAGTTTATTCTGAATCAGAGAGAGTCATTGAAAACTAAAGTAAGACTAAATGTTTTTGTTAGGAAACCTTGGCTAACATTTATTATTAGTAGTAGTGTTTTAATACTGTTTAGTTTTTCAAGTAAGACATTCAACTGTTCGAACGTGACAGCACAGACAATGTTACAGAACCTTTCTAACATCTTATTTTCCTTTCTCTCTTCTGTTAAGGGGCCAGGTGAAGCCAGTACTAGGGAGGTTCAGTGAGCTGAATAACTTGCTCCCAGCACTGGGTTTGGGTCCAGGAGGTGTGGATGCTGCCCTTCTGGATGCTGGATGCTCCTCCATGCAGATGGATTCAGCAGAGAGGGGCTTCTCCCTCAGCAAGGACGGACCGCTAGACATGAGGATGGATGGAGACAGGTTCGGCTATTACGTTGGCTTCCTTCTTTTCAGTATAAGCACTCATTATCATGGATGTTCCAAGAATCATTTGTGCTATTAGTAATGCCTGATTCACTCTCGATATACACTGATGGCCGCAGTTATTATTCTTGGCTCACTCGTTTATTGATTACATCTACAGAGTCTCCATGCTTCTCTATTATATCTATTCAAAAACTAATTCTGAACAGGTGTAAGGCATAACCTAATTACAGCTTAATACAATAAAAAGATGACTAAGCACTGCAGAGCCCGGTGATTCACAGACAGCGCTTTGAGGGACACATGGAATGTTAGCATTATGATTGTGGATGAATAAACAGAGCTAATTTACGTAGAGAGAAAGCCCCCCCCTCCCAATAAAGCTGTGAAATGGTACTAAATGGTCACATTTAAAAGGAATAGTTCATCGAAAAAGGAAAACTAAGTAAGGTTATTACCTTTTCCTATCTTTTCATACAACGAAAGTTGACCAAAAAGGACAAAAAAGCACCTAAAAAACACCATGATATTATGAGCCAATTATATTCTGGTTAAATTTTCAAGATAAACGTTGAGTGATGGTTCTATTATAGCACCATATACTTAAAGGGGACATCGAATGCAAAATTCACAACCACCCCACAATGATAAAAATCCATTTACTGCCCCACCAACAACGAGACAATGTCTCGTAAGCAGTGCAGGTGGTTTGACGTTGGATGTAAAAGTGAACATAAAGAGTCTTCATTTTCCCCGACATCGGAGCCACTGAGGATGTAGTGGATTAGTTTTGTTTTTGATTGTAATGCGCCACCAAAGACACAAAAAAAAAAACAAAAGAGAGGGGTGGGTAGGGCTGGGTACCGTTAACCCTACGGTACCTTTTTTCAGTACTTTACTCGCTTTAATAACAAAAACGATTATTTCAGTGAAAAAATAAGCCCAAAACAGGTTAGTTCGTTTGAGGTTTCCCACTTTTCCTCGCTTTCCTTTTCTTTTAAATAGCTAAAAGCGGCTTGTGCATTTTACTTTCACTTTCAAATTAGCTGCAATTTTGTGTCAAGCACCAACTTTAAAAGAGTTTTCCTTCTTTTCCTCAATTTCCTTCACTTTTAAATAGCTTGTAAAAGCACCATGCTAATTTTACTTTTACTTTCAAATTAGCAGCAATTCGCCGCTATTTCAATTCAAGCAACAACTAAATACAAAATATACAAAGTTTAAATAAAGTAAAAAGCAGCAAATGTGGAACCAAATAAATAAGAAACAAATGTATAAAAAAATCTTCCAAAATCACCTTAGATAAACCGCAAAAGTCAATAGGCTTTTCAAAATTCAAAGTATTGCCAAACAGGTGCTTTTGCATTTCTTTTCTTCTACCTCAGTCTTTGTCAGTTAGCTCGACTCACTCCCCTCACTTGATAAATTAAATCGGACTCATGCTGCTGTTCTGTGATGTAAACAAAACTGCGTCTCCACCATTCATATATACAGAGGCAAGCGGAACATGCAGGATTCATAAATCGTCGTTTTGCATTTTAATATTCACAGACACTAGTCTATATAGTGACTCAAATTAATTATATAGTATTAGTTGCATTTTAATATTCACAGACACTAGTCTATATAGTGATTCAAATTAATTATATAGTATTAGTTGCATTTTAATATTCACAGACACTAGTCTATATAGTGATTCGTACTGTAATTGACAGACCTACTTTTGATTTATTCATCCAAAAATTGATGAATTCCAAGGCATTCCACGCTGTAGAGTAATTCCATCTTTATAAATGAACTATGTGATCCCATCTGCATTTTTGCGGAAACCATATGGCCTCACACTTCAGATGCAATTCGATCAGTTCCCGTAAAAGTACCGAGTTCAGTACCCAACCTTAGGGGTGTTGTGAGCAGTAACTCCTTATAATTTAAAGAGACATGCACCGAAACTGCTTGCTGTGAAAAGAGCTGTTTTTGACCAGGTAAAAAGTGTGTTGTTTTACATGTCCATTGAAGAATTTTAAACAAACTATGTTACGTAAGGGATAATGTGCATCCAGCTGGTTGTTATTGCAGAATAAAGCCCAACAGGCTTATCAGCAGCCTGACGCAAAGCAGATGCTTTATTTTGCAAGAACAATTACACGCTTATTACACGGATAATTGCCACAAAAGTAAATAATTGGACAAAACATTGATCTGAGTTTGAGTATTTGACCGCAAAGCTTCCGTGAAGAAGCCATTGCTCGTAAGCGGCAATATCAAACTAGATGAACATGTAAGGGATATAGTGCAGTCATATCACTTATTACACAATATTTCACCAGTTAAATAATTATGGCGATAAAAAAATATTGATTTAATTGATTTGGTTTGTTAGTTATCTTACAATCCATTACAGTATACAAATGCAAAATGGCAGCTGCTGTGTTTGTATGAAATGAGAAAGCGAGTCCACGATACCAGGATGACATAATTAAAAAGTTATACTCATAATATTGAATTTTTTGAGTTTTATGAGTTTTAATATTTGATTTGCCAGCCAAACGCAAAGTTTCTAGAAAGAAAAAATGTTCCCAGCAAGTGAACAGTGCCGACTGCAGGCAGTTACCCGGATGAACCTGTGTTATTAGTTTTTACCGGTTATTATCAGGGAATAACATACCTTGGAATGTGGTGACTGACCAATCAGAATCAAGTATTCCACAGAGCCGTGTAATAAAGACATTTAATGAAGACCCTAAAGAATCGTACCAACTTGTGGAAAATGGGCATCTGATGTCCCCTTTGAACTATTTTTCAGTTCTCTAAATTGAAAAGTATGAGCCGTCTTTAATAAAGCCTTCCCACCTTTTCACCTATAAAGAAACTGGTCACATAGAGCAGCATTTCCTAATCCTAGGTCTATAGTATCTTGGTTTTTTGGTTGTTTTTTCTGACACGCATTTCAGGTCATGAAGTCTGTACTAATGAGCGATGGAGTTGAATCAGGTGTGTTTGATTAGGAAGACGCACAAATGTGCACTACCGGGTACTCCCGGCCCACGTTTGGGAAACACCTAGAGTGGTGTTTTATCATCGCCATCATCTCTAAATCTCCTACGCCTCTCATGCAAACCACCGCTTCCCTCTGATTCGAAGAAGAACGAGAGGCCTTCCTCTCTTATTAGGAAGTTTTGTCAAAGTTTTCACTGTGATAATGAGGTGGAAATCCCACCCACCGTAACTGACTCGGAACTTTTTTCTGGGGGCGAGATGAAATGGTTGAAAAAAGAGAAGGAGAGAGAGAGACCCAAAGGAAAAAGAGAAAGGGCGAGATATAGTGCAGGTCGATCCAGGTCCTGCCCACGGTATCTGAATACGCCTTATCCTCGTTCCATCACAAAATCCAATGCGAGAATTAAACTTTACGACGGCATGACACAGTCGGCTGACTCGAGCTGGCCTTCAACAAGAACAGAGCATACTTTGCATTAATCAGCATGTCTATCGGTTTCAGTTACTCATTCTGTGCCCACATACTGTAAATGACAAGTTAAATAAGAGAAGAATCGTTCAAGGATAATGTGAGATCCAGGTTTTGACGAAAGGTTTGTCAGTTGACTCCAGGTCACGAATGACTGAAACTGCGTCTGCACATGCTCACTATCAGTACCTGAGTGCTCAGTTATTCTTTGTTTTCCTAACAGTCAGTACGAAGGCAAAGAAATGTGCCAGTCAGAATCCAAAGTATTAAACCCGAAGCTCCGAAAATAATTACGTAAGTACAAATATAGAGACTCGAACATGTGAGTCAAGTTGTTTAGGGAATATATGAATCACTGGGAGTGTATGAATAGCAGTATGCATGTGCAAGTGCAGCGAACAGCTGCCGAGTGAAACTCACTACATGAAATATTAAGTTTTATTCGTATTAGTAAGCTAATATATTTCCTCTTTATGTAGGTGTGTAACTTTGTCTCATTTATCCTGGTGTCTTTGTTCTTCCTGGAGCGTGCGTACATATTTTCCTAAAGAAAGAGCGAATGCATAATTCAGTTCCTGATTTGATATTTTTATATTTGTCGCTAACCGTTTCTCCCTCCTGTTCTCTCTCATGTACACACACGCTCTCTCTCTCTATTTTTATAGATCTCGAGCCCACATCTCCCAGAGTGGGAAGGGTGGGAGGGGTTTTCACTGGTGTCTTAGAGCTGTCAGGCTTGGCTTCTGTCAGCCAGGAACTTGTGACGTCAAGCTGCTTAATTGGGCTCCTCTTTGTGCGTAGGTACCCCGACATGCCCTGCGCGGCTGACGTGGTCAACGCCTTAGATCAACAGGCGCTTGCGTCCGTGCTGGCCGCGTACGGGGAGGAGCGGCACACCAGGAAAATTGCGGCGGCCATCGCACAGGCACGCAGCGTCTACCCCATCGGCCGGACCCTGCAACTGGCCAGCATCGTAGCAGGTACCCCCCTCATTAATTCCCTACACTAGAGGGAGGCGAGGAGAGAGAAAGAGAGAACGCGATATTAATGCAAACTCTCCCAATGGGACCTATTTGTCCTGGAAAAAGAGAAGGGGAGAAAAGATGGCGTTTTCTAACCCGAAATCTCTGCCGTCCTCCTTCCCCCTCTCAGCTGTTTCTCACTGTCTGAGTGTCCATCAGCAACACGTCCCTTGCGATCGACAGGGCTCTTATTAATAAAAAACAAAGCGAGAGAGGAAGCAGTAGCGCAAAAGCTGCAGGTGGGGTTCTGTGCGTTTTTTAGCCCCTTTCCTTAATTCGTATTTAGACTCGCACTCCCATCCTCTCCTCCCCCAGACTCCCCCCTCCTTGTATCCTTTGATTTGTTTCTCACACTCGCTCCCTCCCTTTTTCGTGCCCTTCACTGCACCCCCACCAACACACTTCTCCAAACGCACGCGTCACACGCACCACATTGCGGCAGCTCGATGCTTTTTGATATTATATTTATCGGCTGCTTTATTTTTGCCGGCGCTGTTTCCATAGCCCGACGCTGGCGACGAGATAGATAGTCGCTTCAGAAGATGACGGTAGCACGAGGCGAGCACGTGCGTCACACCGGGAGAACAGGTGTGACTAAGGGCAGTTGTTTGATCTTCTTTGAAGAGTAGAGCAAGTCAACAACAATGTTTATTCCAATCAATCTGGAAGCTTCTGACTCCCGAGGGTCCCTGGGGGTCGGCGGTGGGCTGCCGGCATTACCGTTGCCAAGGGAAGCGATTGATGGAGCGGGAGGAGGGATGATATGTGTGTATTTGTACATGTGTGTATTTATCAGTGCTGATGATGGGGGAATGGGAGGGGTTTAGACACCATAACAATGGCCATCATGGGACTTCTCCCTCTTATGAGCTCTTTGTTTCCTTACGTGAGCAGCTAAAGCCCCACAATGCCTCTCTGCCCTTGCTTTCGGAGGCGAACGAGTCTCTGAACCTGTCTTTACCTTGGCTGCGGTGTATCGTAATAACCACCAGTCACAATCCATTCCATAAACATGTTTAACATCATTTATTTCTTTTGCTTTTTACACTGCAAAAACATTTCTACGTCTAAATTTACTTGCCGGTTCTGTTCATTTGTGAAATTTCCTGTTCGAAATTGCTTTAAACTAAAACCTACACCAATATGTAGCTACTGATTTTGATTTTTATTCCATGTTAAAACGGGGAATCCACACTATTTAGTGAAACACATTAGGGAAGAGACGAGGTCGCGGCGGTCTAATATTCTCATCAGTATGAACCCAGCTGGCGTGACAGAAGATTATCCAGATTCCCTAAGGAAAGCGTCCCTCGATCCCAATGCACAGATCAGCTTTCTACATATCAGACCACTTTGAATCATAATGAGCGTCAGCATAAAAGTGGCTTAGAGCCAGTAACTCGCACCCTCACTGACCCCGACAGCCACACCGGCCGCTCTCGTACACCTTGAAGCCGTCAATCCAGCTTTGCCATAAAACATTCAGATTCATTTGGCGTGGCTCACGGGTTTTGACAGCATGGTTAAACAGTTGTTTAAGCTGCTGGTCATGCTTTAATATCACTGTAAGAGACACTAATCAGCCCACTATTGATTACTGGTTGAAGAGCAGACTTGTTGGAGCGCTGATGAAAATTGATCTTTTGCTTTCTCCTTCCGAGTTTGCTGAGGCCCACATCACAGTTTTGGAATTAAGGCAGTCCTTAAAGTCTATACTTGTGTTAGCTGGAGTTCAGTCTCCATTCTGCTACTCGAACTCTATACGTAGTTTCATTGGTGAAACAGCGAGTGACTTCTTTTTTGGTTAATTTGTTTGTTTGCTGGATGTTTTACACAAAAATCTAGTTTTAAGTTAAAGGGATATTTTGATCAAAATTGAAAAATATTTTATTTAATCAAACTCATGTTGTTCCAAACCTGTAGAACATTCTTTGGAACACAAAATAATTTTGGCTGAACGATCCCTGTAGTATCTATTGACGAAGATGCTACCTCCTTTGCATTCAGAATGTTGATAGCGCTTCTTTGTTTAGCTAGCAACTAGCTATTCATTTAGTAGTTAGCGTCATCTTTTTATTCAAAGCAGTCGATTGTTGTCTTTGAGTAACTTGGGATTTAGTGTCTCATTCAACTCCAGAGCTCCATGCAACGACATATTTCTGGCATTGAGACAGTGAGATGAAAATATGAGGAATAAAATCACGATGCGCCTCGACGTGTCATTAGAGACTGGCAAGTATACAGAGCTGTAAACAAGTAAGACAATTGACTGCACTGTTTGCAACAAATAGATAATGTAAAATAACTAACATATATCTGTCAAATAGGATCAAATACAGTAGGATTCAAAAGTCTGAGAACACAGAGAAACTCTAGGATTCAAAATCTAATCTAATTTGTGACCTGTACTGTGTAGTAATTGATTACATGTAATCTGGATGACATAATCAGATTCCAAAAATGAAATACTTGTAATTGGATTACATTATATTTTAAAATACTCATAATCAGACTACAGGTACTTTTTTACTGGTTACGTGATTATATATTATTAGTTGTATATACAGCTAATAATACGCCAAAATCGAATCGCGATTTTGGCGTAGCTTGTCAGTGCTTTACGGCTCTGTGTATTACTTGCCGCTCCAGCTGAATGCACGTGATGGAGCTTTACTACTAATCAAAGTACCGGCTTCATTGACTAAACGCGCCTCACGACATCGTGCGATTATCGTTACAGCCCTAACGGTTTTATGCGCAAGTTTGGGAACCCCTTGCAGAATCTGTGAAAATGTGAATAATTTTAATAAAATAAGAGAGATCATACAAAATGCATGTTATTTTTTTTTATTTACTACTGTCCTGAGTAAGATATTTTACATAAAAGATGTTTACATTAAATTATTATAATAACCCCATGCAAAAGTTTGGGAAGCATTGGTTCTCAATACTGTGTGTGGTTACCTGGATGATCTGCGACTGTTTTTTTGTTTTGTGATGGTTGTTCATGAGTCACTTGTGTGTTCTGAACAGTTAAACTGAGCACTGTTCTTCAGAAAAATGTGGTCCTGCAGATTCTTCAGTTTTTTAGCATCTTTTGCATATTTGAACCCTTTCCAGCAGTGACTGTGATTTTGAGATCCATCTTTTCACACTGAGGACAATTGAGGGACTCAAACACAACTATTAAAAAATGTTCAAACATTCACTGATTCTCCAGAAGGAAACACGATGCATTAAGGCATCCTTGGAACTGGAAGATCAAGGTAAACTGTACTTAATTTGTCTTCCAGGAAACATGCATGTATCTTCTGTTGCTTCTGAAGGGCAGTACTAAATGGAAAAAAAAAAAGATATTTCAACAAAATAAGAAAAATTTGAACATCCTGTTCAAAAGTTTTCACCCCCGGCTCTTAATGCATCGTGTTTTCTTTTATAGCATCAGTAAATGTTTGAACATTTTTTAATAAGTGAAAAGACTATGTTATGTGAAAAGGCTATGTTACTAACTACAATTTTTGTCATGTAATTTGGAATCTGTAACGGTTTACAATTTGTAAATAATCTACCCAGCACTGTTAGTGTCAATGTGAGATTTCACCATGTGAAATCTTTGGTACAATTTATGATAAATCCACTTGACTTTTTGATCTCACTGTATGTTTTTAATGAGATACCTCTGTATATGGTTTCATAGATTATTTATAGCCAGTTATGTTTCTGTCAGCCATTGTCAGATAAAATTCAAACTTGTAAATACCAAATTTTGCTTCATTTTTTGTTGCATTTTTCTTTCTGATATAACATTGTTAACTAGCTCTGGTAAACTTCTTTTTAGAAGCGTCCACCAAAAAAATTTAATTCAGTCATTATTTACTCAAATGAGAGTGAATGTGCCTTCAGAAAATATCATCAAAATATCGAACTTTATACTTAATCAGCCCTAGGTTGACATAAAAGCTCTCTCATGATTTGGCAGGTGCACGGTCAGATTTGAACCTGCAGCTTTAATGTCAAGAACCCAGTGCCTTTCATTTTATTAACCCATAATAGTGACGTTCTTGCAAATTTCCCAATAACAATCATTTTCTTGGAGAGTCACCGCAGCCCCAGCAGCCAATAGCGACGCTGCCCTTTCAGCCTCAAATAACATTCATGAGGTTCTGTGTCCCTACGCAGCCCGTTGCTCATATAGAGGGGGATTTACTAGGTAATAATGAAGCATTACTCTTTGAAAGTCTTGTGCGCAACAGCTATTGCCAGCCTCGCCCAGGAACAAGGCACTTGTAACGGTCCTTCCTGAGCTTTCAAAGAAAGCAGCGTAAATTGACACTACAGAATAATATAGGACCCTTCATCTCCGTTCTTACTGGAAACCTGATGTGATCAGCATAGATTGGGAAATGTTGTGCAAATTTTAGTTAACTCTTCAGGGTAAACAAGAAGATGGAAGGCTTTAATTTCAGTTCTGTCTCTCTCTCTTTCACTTATTGCTCTTTTCTTTCCCAGAGGTGAACAAGGAGAAATATGTAAGTGTCCGTGAGACACATTTGCTGGAAATGAGTCATCAGTGTGTTGTCATAGCGTATGCAGGATTGAGTCTTTTCACCGAACATATTCACCCTTTGGCCATATCCGTGTGCCGTGATAAACGAGGAATAAACCGTTTACTGAGTCACAACTCCGTCTCACGCCATTTTCAAACATAGTTTATGCAAAACTAATCAAGCGCTGGCTTGTACAACCTAACATTTAAATGTTAAGCGTGTCTTGGCCAGCTCCTCGTGCTCACCTGACCTACGTTATTTCTCTGGTCCTTCTTCAAACATGAGAGATGGATGAGTCAAAAGTGAGGCACGTTTTAATCATTTCAGCTTTCGCTGACTTATGGACCTCTGCATTTTAACAGGATTATGCCCACATATCATAGAAATTTCACATGTTCTGAATCTCTCTTGTTCTGAAATGAGACTTGAGGGGTGAAGTGGTCAGGACTTTGATGTCAGTTTGCTACAGCTGGAGTGATGGAGATGAGATTGAGATGAGAGTGATGAGATTTTTAATGTAAAGAAAGGTCTCAAGATAGAATTTGTTTTTTTTCTCAGGACAAAAGATAAGACTATATTATCAAACACAGAAACATTGCTTTTGAGACATAACATTTAAAACATTTAAACAGAGCATAATTAATTAAATTAATATTAATTCAAATATAAATAGTTTTTATAAATTAAATATTTATAATGTTTTTTATATAAATGTTTTAAAAATTCTTAAAATTAAAATAATTATAAATTATAATATGAATGAATTCATTATGCACACACACAGTGCCTTTTAAAAGTTTGGGATCAGTAAGTTTTTTCATATATATATTTTTTTAAAGAAGTCTCTTTTGCTCATTAAGGCTGCATTTATTTAATCAAAAATACAGAAAAAAACAGTACTATTTATTACAATGTAAAATAACAGTTTTCTTTTTTAATATAATTTAAAATATTATTTATTCCTGTGATGCAAAGCTGAATTTTCAGCATCATTACTTCAGTCTTCAGTGTCACACGATCCTTCAGAAATCATTCTAATCATTAATTATGAATGTTGAAAACAGTTGTGCGTATTTTTTTTGTTTTGTTTTTGTTTTTTTGGATTTTGTGTCACTTTTTTTCAGGATTCTTAGATGGATAAAAATAAAAAATAGAAATCTTACACTGTATATACACTACTGTTCAAAAGTTTGGGGTCAGTAAGATTTTTAATATATTTTTAAAGATGTCTCTTCTGCTCATCAAGGCTGCATTTATTTGATCAAAAATACAGAACAAAACATTAATATTGTGAAATTTCATTACAATTTAAAATACCAGTTTTCTATTGTAATATACTTTAAAATATAATTTGTTTCTGTAATGTAAAGCTGAATTTTCAGCATCATTACTGCAGTCTTCAGTGTCACATAATATGAGTGTTGAAAACAGTTGTGCTGCCAAATATATATAGAGAGAGAGAGAGAGAGAATTTTTTTTTTTGGAATCTATGTTTTTTTCAGGATTCTTAGATGAATAAAAAAGTAAAAAGAAAAAAAGTAAAAAAAAGACATCTTTTTTACTTTTTATTAATTAAAGAATCCTGAAATAAGGTATCACAGGTTCCAAAAAATTAAGCAGCACTACTGTTTCCAACACTGATGATAAATCAGCATATTAGAATGATTTCTGAAGAATCATGTGACACTCAAGACTGGAGTAATGACGCTGAAAATTCAGCTTTGCATCACAGAAATAAATTAAATTTGGAAGTATATTAAAATAGAAAACTGTTATTTTATATTACAATAATATTTCAAAATTTTACTGTTTTTCCCATATTTTTGATGAGCATAAGAAATCTCTTTAAAAAAATTTTACTGATCCCAAACCTTTGAACGCCATTGTATATAACAGTGTTCAGTGTTTGTAACTGACAAATCCAGTAATTTCTTAGTTAATCAGAACAGTGCTCTACAGTAAATGGCGTCTTTTAAGCATTCGCCTTTGTTTTTATTCTTTGATCAATCAGTCAAATAATGTTTGGAATAACAGCCTTGAATTTCGAAATGCTAGTTCTTCCCCTTGTTCATTCCTTAAAGCAACACGAGCTCATGATTAATAGAGAGGAATTACAAAAGGAAATCCGTAATTCAATTCTCGGTCAGACAAAGAAGGAGCCCTCTATTCAAGCTGAAATGTGCTTGTGCGGAGCCTCATTCAGGAGAGATCTCTCCCTTCATTACAGAGGGATGTCATGCAGTAATCAGTTTGATCCAAATAAAGACATACCGCCAATTATCAGTACCATGAGCAGCTGGGTGTTACCCTCTAATCCCGGCACTCTCATAAAAGACTGCCAACCAATTACATTTCCATTTAACAAAGTGTCATTTTCACTACGTTTGACTTTCTAATAGCCAGTGTTTATATAGATAGTATAAATACGACCTATTAGGGAATTATTAAATGGCTAAAATTTGAATACATTATGTTATGCTTAATGTTATCTTTAAATGAAGTTTAGTAGAAAAAAAAATGGTGTGGCTTGTCTGTTTGCTTGTTTGAAAGAAATGTGACAAATCTTTGCCTGTTTACATTGTACAGCTCATTAAGCTTCTGTGTAAACATTGTTTTTAATAAAGTGAGTTCATTTTAAATGTAGAGGTAATTAGGCAGAGGCTGTTCTCATTGTCACACCCATCAGGATTCATGGCCAATTATGGAGAATCAATAACGATTGCTGCTTGGAATGTTAGGAGAGCACCCATTGAGGTAACAGGAACAGACTGATTGCTGTATTTATTCACTTAGGCAATTGAGATTTGATTATGTGATGCTTTCTTTCCTAAATCAGTATTTTTTTTAAAATGGTGCAATACATATTGTACTTGCTAAACCTGAACTTGATTTTATTTGGTTATGCGTATATTGTACTTTGCCCAAACAATCCAAATCACAAACTTGCCCTTTTTAAAACTTTTTTTTTTCCAGGCCTGTCTGTCTGTATATACATCTGTTTATTCTCTGCTCATTTTTTATTCCTTTTCATTTTTTTCTGTTTCATATTTTCCTGTTCCTCACTTGCTCCCTTATGTCTTGATTTTAAAATAAGAGGCTGGGCAGAGGCATGTGGTCTTATTGATTGGCCAGTGTCTCGCTCCTCCAAGCCCAGAAGTGCAAGACTTGAGAGATGCAACACCTCTCTTTTTCTTTAGCTGTCTATCTCTACATCTCCTCCACTCATTCATCAGCGTTACGCTATGGCATTTTCAAACTTTTTTTTTTTTTTTTTTTTTTTTTTTTTTTGCATACAGTGGTAAAGGCGTCTTTACTTTATTGTTCCACACCTGTATGACATTTTATATGTGTTTGTGTAAAAAAAAAAATTATTTTGAAAAATGTTTTTGTCCTTACAATTAAAGGGGGAAAAAAACATTTTTCAGATATCTGCTTTGATGTTCCACTGAAAAAATAAAGTTAGTTTTGGAATGACATGAGGGTGAGTAAATAATTGCAGAATTTTCATTTATGAACGAACTCTTAAGGAAATATACTGCCGTTCAAAAGTTTGGGATCAGTGAGATGTTTTTTTAAATAAGTTTCTTATGCTCATCAAGGCTGCATTTATTTGGTCAAAAATACAGAAAAAAATATTATATTGTGAAATATCATTTAAATGTAAAACAACTCTTTTCTATGTGAATATATTTTAAAATGTAATTTATTCTTGTGATGCAAAGCTGAATTTTCAGCATCATTACTCCAGTCTTCAGTGTCACATGATCCTTTAGAAATCATTGTAATATGCTAATTTATTATCAATGTTGGAAACAGTTGTGCTGATTAATATTTTGTTGGAACCTGTGATACATTTTTTTCAAGATTCTTTAATAAATAAAAAGTTTAAAAGAACAGCGTTTATTTAAAATGAAAATCTGTTGTAACAATATAAACGATCATTTAAGTTTGTGGTCAGCAAATTTTTATTTTCTTTTTGAAAAATATGTTTTTTGTTTTGTTTTGTTTTGTTTTGTTTTTAAAGAAATACATACTTTTATTTACCAAGGATGTGTTCAACTGATAAAAAATGATAGCAAAGACTTTATATTTTTTATATTCATCAAGGCATCCTGAAAAAAGTATCACAGGTTCCAAAAAAAATATTAAGCAGCACAACTGTTTTTAACACTGATAATAATAGTAATAAATCAGCATATTAGAATGATTTCTGAATGATCATGTGACATGTAAAACTCAGCGTTGCATCACAGGAATAAATTATATTTTAAAACATATTAAAATAGAAAACCATTATTTTAAACTGTAATAATATTTCACAGCACTGCTATTTTTTCTGTATTTTTGATCAAGTAAAAATAGCCTTGATGGGCAGAAGAGAATTCTTTAAAAAACGTTAAAAATCTTAGTGATCCCAAACTTTTTTTTCCCCTTAGGTTTATCAAAAGTCTTGAAGGGTGAGGTGAAAAAAAACATTGTTAATCATTCAATATGTTAGGTAATGTTTAAAATTAAAAACATAATAATATCTGGATTTTTGGAATAAATCACCAGTAGGTTAATGTCTGCAATGTTCCCATATATTATAAAAAGAGTGATTTTGACCACTTTATAAAAATGAAAAGAAAGCAAACAAGTAGTTTTGTACAAAAGAATGTTGAACATTTCAACATCTGAACATCTGTTCAAAACTCCTTCAGACTTTTTAGTGATAATATTAAACAATATCCATATAATCATCTGGAAGTTTCTACTATTCAGAACCAGTGTCTGTTCTGCTAGACATCAGAAATAACCATTAAAGCTCTATCATAAGCTGAATTTATGATTGATTATCATGGTTGTATTTCCTGTAGATATATAGTGTACGGTTATACTTTTGTGTTTCGTACCTTCTAATAAGAAAACTTCTGTGTGTCTTTTCCATTTGCAGTTTTAAGCTCTGCATGATTTCAGATCAGGGAACAACGTCACCTTCCTTTGCTCAGACTGAGCCAATTCATCTCAGCACAATATACAGCATGGACCTATCTCTCCATGAGCTTTGTGAGCTTTGTAGAACAGCCTGTTTATTTTCAAAAGCACTGTGTCATCACACATACTGATCTGGAATAAGCCCCTGTGTGTCCCCAGCCGTGTTCATCCTTCAGTATGTTTGTCGCTGTGTTTATATATTCTTAAAGTACACAGCACCTTTTTCTTCTTGATGAGGAATTTGCTTCTTGATTGTTTTTGCGAAAAGCACCATTGCACCTTCATTTGTCATTCTGAATAATGTACTTCAAAAAGTCAGAAAAGGGCCGGCACATGAGATCTTAAGTTGAATTATTCAACTTCAAGGCCTCTTGATCACATACTCTTGTTTCAGGTGTAAAGGCAATAGTCTTATAGGAGTTTTTGCCGTCTCTGTTATTTTAAAATTTTAAAACTTGGAATTTATTATCACGGGAAGTGTAAACACATTGAAAAACACAACAGACTGTTATTTGGCCAGTTACAAGTACAGAGACACCTACTAGGTTTGTAAAATATGAGTAAATACGCTATCAAATTTTTTTTTTTCGAAGTTGTAAATAAAACTAAATTAATTTATGGAAGCCTGTTTCCCTCACTGAATTTCAAAAAAAAAAAAAAAAAAAAAAAAAAAAAAGGCAACTTTTTATCTCACAATTCCGACTTTTTTTTTCTCAGAACTGCATGATATAAACTCCCAGTTGCAAGTTATAAAGTTAGAATTGTGATATATAAACTCACAATTTATGACTTTTTCTCTCAGAATTATAATCTCTCAAAAAATAATTTTGACTTTTCTCGCAAATGCAAGTTTTTGTCTCGCTATTCTGACATTTGATATCAGAACTATGATATTAACTCACAATTGCGAGTTTTGTGGCAACAAAAAAGACTGATTTGTTCTCAGAATTGCGAATTTATATCTCACAGTTCTGAGGGAAAAAGTCAGAATTGCAAGTTTGTATCATGCAGATCTGAGAAGAATTTCAGAATTGTCAGCTTTTCTCACAATTCTGACTTATAACTCACAACTGCGAGTTTATATCAGACTATTCTGAGAAAAAAAGTCAAAATTGCGAGTTTGTATCAGAAATCTGAAAAAAGGCAGAATTGCAAGTTTTTATCTCAGAATTCTGACTTTATAACCCGTAATTGCGAGATTATATCACACAATTCTGAGAAAAAAAAAGTCAGAATTTTGAGTTCGTATCACGCAAATCTGAGAAAAAAAAAGGCAGAATTGCAAGTTTTTATCTCAGAAGTCTGACTTTATAACTCGCATTTGCGAGATTATATCACACAATTCTGAGAAAAAAGTCAAAAAGTTATTCTGACTTTATAACTCGCAATTGTGAGTTTACCATCAATTCTGAGAAAAAAAGTCGCAGTTACCTTATATATACCTTATATATATTTTAGAAAAAACCCTATTTCATTTTTTGCAAATTGTAAATTTTCTATATATAATATTTTTTGAAAAAGCACTAACAGTGATTCCCTACTAAAAGGGAATTGGAAATATTAGCTTTGTTAAACATAACCGATTAAGATCACTAATCTCTTCAGTGCCTTTTTAAGGAAAGAAAACAAAAACTGTAACTGTGTGTAATGGTTGACATTTATTGCATGTGTAGTACTTTTGCTTCTTTTAGAAAGAAAATTAAACATTTAAACCTTAAAGAATTCTGACTTTATAACTCACAATTGAGAGATTTATTACACAATTCTGAGGGGAAAAAAAAGTCTGAATTTTGAGTTAGTGTCACGCAAATCTGAGAATTGCGAGTTTTTATCTCACAATTAAATATAACTCGCAACTGTGAGTTTATATCACAATACTGAGAAAAAGTCAGAATTGCAAGTTTGTATCACGCATGTCTGAGAAAAAAGTAAGAATTATACGTTTTTATCTCACAATTCTGGCTTTATAACTCACAATTGCAAGTTTCAGTTCTGAGATGAAGTCAGAATTGCAAGTTGTTATCTTGCAGTTCTGACTTTATAACTCGCAATTGTGAGTTTACCATCAGTTCTGAGAAAAAAAGTCGTAGTTACCATTTTTTTTTAATTCAGTGGCTAAAAAAGTGCTTCCATATTATTTGGAGTATATATTTTAGAATAAAACCCTATTTTATTTTTTGCAAATTGTAAATTTTCTATATATGATATTTTTTTGAAAAAGCACTAACATAGTGATTTCCTACTAAAGGGGACTTTGTTAAACAACCAGTTAAGATCACTAATCTTGATTGATCACTTTTTAGTGCCTTTTTAAGGAAAGAAAACAAAAACTGTAGCTGTGTGTAATGGTTGACAGTTATTGACATTTTTTGCATGTATGCTACTTTTGTTTCTTTTAGAAAGAAAATTAAACATTTAAACCTGACCTGAATAATATTAAAACTATTTAATGGTATGTCAGTATAATGAGTTTGGTGTTGATGAAGGAGTTCTTGAGCGTTTTTGATGGGGCCGTGGGGATGCATAACTCAAAAAATATTTGGAAGCGCTGCTCTAACACATATTTGAACTATTAAGTAGGAACCAGTTTGGAAAATATATGTGAATCAATTAATATGTCATTTATTTGAAATAATAACTGACCTAATTAAAACAAAAGACGAGCGCAGGTGAACAATTTAAATTACAGTTTGTTTTTTTAAAAGGAACCTTCCAGCCTTAGTTAACTTAATAACTAATGTAATCCTCTTCTGCCTCTCTTATTTTAGGAGCATTTCCAGCCAGCGCGCTGTACGCCCGTCGTGACCGCCTGCAGCGCCCTTCACACGTTGCCACCAAAACTTTCCAAGCCTTACGGATATTCGTAAACGACGAGCTGAACGAGTTGCACGCCGGCCTCCGTGTGGCACAGACCCTGCTCCGTCCCAAGGGGCGACTCTGTGTTCTCACCTTCCACTCCCTGGAGGACCGGCTGACCAAGCGTTTCCTCCGCGGAGAGGACCTGGCCGCCCCACCACGCCGCAGCATTCGCCAGCGAGCCAAAGCCCGGCTTGAATTCGAGGAAGAGGAGCATGAGGAAGAGGAAGAGAATGAAGAAGAAGAGAAAGGACGCGAGAGCAAATATTGGGTCAGTCTGAAGAAGGTGATAAAGCCAAGTGAGGAAGAGGTTCAGGAGAACCCAAGAGCTCGATCAGCTAAACTCAGAACAGCAGTAAGGCGATAAGACTCAAACAGAGACAGTAAAACTGATGCTTTTTACTAGATTATTAAATTAACTACACTCTCAGGAAAAAAGTACAAAGCTGTCACCGGGGCAGTAGCCTAAGGTACAAAAGCTGAAATGTACATCATTGCACTATATTTACTGCTAAGTGGTTTATATAGTATTTTAAAGGTACACATTAGTATCTTAAGTGTACATTTTAATACCTAATACCTAAAGGTACTGGCCCAGTGGCAGTTTTGACAGTTTTCCCTTTTTTCTGGCTGTGTACACATGTAGTTTTATTCACATCAATGTATTTCAGTCATTTTGAAGCAGTACACAATAAACAATAGAACGCCAGAATTTATTTTTTATTCGTTTTAAAAATGTCGGTGGCATGGGAATGAATTCTGGATGAATTTCATGTACACTTTGGATTACACTTTGCATATCTACCTGAGGGTAGGTATGTTTTTTTTTTTTTAAATCAATTTTCTTTTATTTTAAATCAATTTTTGTTTTATTTAAATTTTGTTTTCAATTTAAAGAGGACATCAGATTCTTTTTTTCCACAAGTTGGTATGATTCTTTAGGGTCTTCATGAGATGTCGGCAAAATACTTAGGTTAAAATTTCTCAGCAGTCGTGTAAAAACAGCACCCTTTTTACCCTGTCTGAAACAGCTTTGTTCACAGCAACCTGTTTCGGTGCACAACTCTTTAAATGATAATGAGCTACTGCTCACTCCACCCCTCTCTTTAGTTTTTTGTGTATTTGGTGGCATGTTGCCATCAAAAACAAAACTAATCCACTACGTCCTTAGTAGCTCTCATGTCAAGAGAAAATGAAGACTCTTATGTTCACTTATACACCCAACTACAAATACCTGCATTGCTTACGAGACATTGCTGTCACTACAGTGAATGGATTTTTATCATTATATGGTGGTTGTGTCCCCACACTGCCAAGACACATTTATATGCAAACCCCATTTAAAAGTGAATTTTGCCTCCAGTGTCCCCTTTAAGTTTTATTTCTAATTTAATTTCTGTTTGTTTTCAATGTAGTTTTCAGTTTCTTGTCTTTTTTGTTTCAATTCATTTCATTTTTATTTTAGTTTTACTAGTTTAGGGCTGCCAAAGTTAAAGGGATCATTAGGAAAAGACAAATTTTGGAAACCAGACAGTTGACGGTAGCCACTGACTTCCATAAAGTTTTTTCCATTACTATGGATGGCTACCATTAGCTGTTTGGTTACGAACATTGTTCAAAATATCTTCTTTTGTGCTTAACAGAAGAAAGAAACTCATACAGGTTTGGAACAACTTGAGTGTAAGAACTTTTCATTTTTGGTTGAACTATTACTTTAACATGGTATATGCTATCATTTAAACATTTTTAACTGTATTAAATTTCCTAGGACATTCTAGTGTTATTGCTAATGACATTTTCATGTTTAAAGAGTTAGTTCACCTAAACATGGAAATTAGCCCATTGTTTACTCACCCCCAAGGCATCCTAGGTGTAAATGACTTTCTTTTAGACGAAAGAGATCGGAGTTATATTAAAAATTGTTTTGGCTCCTTCAAGGTTTATAATGCAATGGGCGGTTGTTTCATCAGTCTAGAAGAAGTCCAATAAAGCACATCCATCCATAATAAAAAGTGTCTCACACGGCTCCGAGGGGGGGGTAAAGGCCATATTTAAAACGTAATAATCACTTTAATCTAGTTTCCGCTAACAATTGTACATAGAAACGTTGATGCGCAGTGGAAAGATTAAAAAAAAAAACACAGGTCATGAATTAAAAGAACAAATGACAGAGGATTTTGATATAAGGCAAGGGGAGAATGGTTTTCCTTTGGTAAAGTAAGGAAACTTTGCTTCCTTTGCTCCTGTAAACAAATGTTGTTTTCGCGAGAGTCACAGGTGCATACACAGTGCATACGTCCTACATCGTCCGCTTTGAGCTGCTTCCATATACAACAGTGTGCACAAACTACATTAAAGTTACTGTTATGTTTTAAATATTTATATTTTTCTTACAAAAATGCATCAGTTTGCTACAGGAGGCCTTTGTTCACCCTCCGGAGCCATGTGAGGCACTTTTTTATTATGGATGAATGTGCTTTATTGGACTTGTTTTGGACTGACGAAGAGAAACACCTGGCCATTGCATTATAAAGCTTGAAAAAGCCTGAATTTTTTTTTTTATATATATAACTCTGATTGCATTCGTCTGAAAGAAGAAAGACATATACACTTAGGTTGCCTTGAGGGTGAGTAAATAATGGGCTAATTTTCATTTTTCCTTTAATGCTGGTGGGTTGTACAGGTTTTAAGTTTCCTCATAAGTCTAAAAACAAAATCATTTAGTTTGCTTAAAGGAATAGTTCACCCAAAAATGAAAATTCTGTCATCAATTACTCACCCTCATGTTGTTCCAAACCCATAAGACCTTCGTTCGTCTTCGGAACACGAATTAAGATATTTTTTGATGAAATTTGAGACCTTTCTGACCCTGCATAGACAGCATCGTTACTGCCACGTTAAAGGTCCAGAAATGTAGTAAGGGCACTGTTAAAATAGTCCATGTGACATCAGTGGTGTATCGAAGACTGGCAGGGAAGAGAAGAAATTGTTAAAGTTATTTTTGTTTTTGTTTGTGATGTCACATGGACTATTTTATCAATGTCCTTACTACCTTTCTGGGCCTTGAACGTGTCAGTTGTGTTGCTGTCTGTGAAGGGTCAGAAAATGCTCAGAATTCATCAAAAATATCTTAATTTGTGTTCTGACGGGTTTACAATGATATGAGGCTGAGTCATTAATGACAGAATGTTCATTTTTGGGCGAACTATCCCTTTAAACCTACCCCTTTATTACAATCGATTTTAAGCCGACCTGCCTTGATCCAATTTATTAACTTTATTAAATTGCAGCTCTTTTTATTTTGTTATAGCTAATTTTGGAATCCTAAAGTTTTTTTTTTTTTTAGTTTCCATTAGCTTTGAATTTTATTTCAAATGAAAATGTTTTATATCTAGTTTTTGTTAAGGATAATAACTGTCTGTCACTCAAGGTTGCATTCATCTTTTACCTGCTGAGCCGCCACTGTCCCATTGCACCAATAAACAGACCTTACCACATTGCTGGCTCTGTTACCTCAGCTCATAGTCAAATTCAGCATCACTTCACACATGGGTTCGACCCAACTCTCACCTTTTCTGCTCATTTCTGCTGGATTCATGACTAGCACTGAAGTCCAGCTGCCTCCTGTGAAGTTTCTATTAACAGCTAGAATAAGAGAATCATCAGCCATAACACACTGTTCCTCTAGAACAATCTTCACCGTCGCGGGAGAATTTTAGCGTGCGAGAGAGAGAAATGTGTTATTTCAAACTACGTGTACGTAAAAGTTTAACAGTCAATGAGTATACACTGGGACGGTATGGTATGTGAAGGTGTTGGGGTGTGATCATGGATGGGCGTAGAGCCCACATGTAAGTTGGCAATGCAGCATGTGACAGAGAGAGAGAGAGAGATACACAAAGAGATTGCGTCTCTATGCGGCGGCCTCTCTCCCTTTGTTGAGCTAGTGGGGGTGAGTCACACACCTGCAGGACTCGGGTGGGATTCAGCTGCCATGGTAATACTCAGCGCGTGTGTACTGTACTCCGGCCGCTTCACATCTGATTCACATGCATATAGCTCAACACCTCACCAGCAGCGTGATTCAGGATCAAAATATTGCCTATATATTAAACTCGCAGCCTTTCATTTTAACACCTTATTTGATTATATAATTCATATTAATTATGCATATATTATGTGTAAACTGATACATTAGAATATGAATTGTATAGTTAATATAAATAAAGTATTTTATGACTAAAATATATGTGTGTAGTATACTTATTAAAATTAGTTTTCTAATAATATTTATGCTTTTTTTTATAAAAATATATAATATAAATAAAATGTATTTCTATTACTCATAAGGTATAATTAGGTAATGTATCTTTTTTAAAAAATATCATATTTTATAATTATTGTGTTTTTTGTAAATACTAGATAAATGCTATAATATGAATTATTGAATTAATATTTCATTTATAAATTATTATATATTATACATTAGGCAATAGAAATACTTTGTTGATTATAGAACATAATTAAGATATAATATGAATTATTTATACATTGTGTATCATGAATGATATAATTAATGTAAATAAAAAAGTAGTAAAGTAATACTAATGAAATATCGTGTGTGTGTGTGTATATATGTAATTTTTATTAAATGTAACATTTGTTTTAATATATTTATGCTTTTGGGGAAATACAGGATACATGCAATATTTTAATATGATTTATAGAATTAAAAATATAATTTAAGTAAAAAGTATTGCTATTACTCATAAGATATAATTAGATAATATATGTTTTTAAAATAAATATGTTTGTTATACATAAATGTTATACATTATAAAGTATTTAATAAAATATTTTATTTATAAATATATATTAAAAAGCAATAAAAATACTTTATATTGATTACAGAATTAATATGACATAAAATTTGTATGTATATGTTATGTATAATTTACTACAGTACAATATGAATGATATAATTAATGTAAATAAAAAAAGTATTTATATTACTTATAAAATATCTTTTTATATAAATTTCCTTTTGGAAATACTAGATAAATGCTAATAATAATAATTATAATATGAATGTTTTAAAAAAAAACTATTTTATTTATAAATATAGTATAAATTAAATAAATAATCAGTAGTAATAATAATAGATTTATAATAGATTGATAGTAATAGATTTGTAATAAAGACGTAATAAATACTTTATATTGACTATATAATATAATGTAAATAAAAAGGCATAAATTATGTTATTTATCATATTCAATATGTATTATATTATATTATGTTTATGCCTTTCTATTTACAGATTTGGAAATAAATAGTGCAATAAATAGAAATGGGCAAATATGTTACAGCCATCAGTATAATTTTTTTTTTTTTTTTTTTAACCTTGCGCTGGTACATTATGGCTTCCCAGAAAATGTTGTTAAATGGTCTCAGGAACAGTGGCCTTACAGGGAAGTTTGATGGGTTCAGGGTTTGAAAAGCATAGACTGTAGCCAGTGCTGCCTCCAACTGGTCAAGATTTATAGACCCAAAACACATTTCTCAAACAAAACAAGAAGCTGTTCTCTTGTTCTCCAGTGAGTTCCTCATAATCCCTTAATGAAAACACTGCTGAAAAGAAAAAGAGAAAATAAAAAAGCCTTTTTGAATTAGTTTGGATTGGTCCGCCTGGCATGAATCAGCACAGAGGCTTTAAATACTTTGTGACTCAAACATGTCAAAGTTTTTTTTTTTTTTTTTTTTTTTTTTTGATAAATTGCATCTGCTTCTTATCCCCCCCCCAAATCTCTGCCGCTCCTTCACGATCTTATTCCGTCAGCTCTAAATATACACCTCCCTGTCGTTACCGTGGAAACTAAACGGCACATGTAACATAGAACTTAATGGTGTTTAAGCGTGTTTGCTGTTCTAATAATGGTGCGATCAGCCAGAGCCTCTGCTCTCTCTCGGACACCTTTTCCACCCTCTCTACTCCCGCTGACGTCACAGCCGCTCTCACAAGCTGCCTGCATACTAATATGTGTCAACTGTGAAGCCTTGATCCTGCTGTGAGATGAGACTTGGAAAGATGTTATGCGATGATCGGGAGAGTGAGATTTAAGATAGCGCCACAGTATTCTGATTACTCACATGCAAATTAATTTCTTGCCGTTATGAAATCAAACATAGCTTACGATGACAAATGTCGCAGATATGAAGTTGCATTTGCCAAAACACAATAAATGTCAGTTGCTAGTAAAATTGCAGCCACTTTGCACCACCGTGGTGCCTCATAGTAAGCAAACTAAGTTAATATAGACAGCAGGGCTTGTATCGCATGCATTAGCATTTTTCACTTACACAGATTAGCAAAAACAAAAGCAAGCAGTTTGTGAACTGTGATGGAGCTCTTGCTGAGAAAGAGAGAGAGAGAGAGAGCTAAAGAGGATTTCTTGGCTCTGGTGTACGTTTATTTCAGGCTGACCCTTCTGGCTGTGGTGTGCGTTGGCAGCACTGATGCAGGCACATGAACATGTAGCATCATTCACTTCACAAAACTTTTTCTTCAGATCTCAGAAGCATCCGTGACTTCACTTTTAGTCTCTGAGAGGGCGGACGCCGAGGATACTCAGAGAACGCACGAGTAGATTGTCAACTTCTGCCACTCAAGCAGCAGCAGCAGCATCACCACCAGAACCTTCCATTACTGAAAACCAGGAGGACTACACAAATGCTGTGCATGATGGGAATAAAGACTCAATTAAGGCAGGGATACCTCACACAGCCACATACTAAATTCTTCTTCGAGTGCTTTATTAAAAAAATACTCGAAAGTCAACAGAATTATGGCATGGCACACCTGCTAATTAACTTTAATTAGCCTTTTTTTGTCTATTATCTGAAAGCTACCTCAGATATTTGGAGAGGTTTTGGCAGCAGGGGAGAGGCTATTTGTGGAGATGGAGTCACCTTGGTAGAAGGCGATTTCTGTCTAAAGTGAGAATGCAAATCCAACATAACTGTAGTGAAAGAACAGGTCTAAAAGTCAACATATTTTGCAAAAAGGCAATTTTATTTTAATGGCATTTTCTACCATATTTAGTTTTTTATTATTTTTTATTAAATTCTTAAATTATTTTTTAAATTTTTTTAAGTTTTGTGTTTGTGTGTGTATTTATATATATTTTTCATAAATAAATCAAGTTTCCTTATATATATAATATAAGGAAACTTTATAAAAAAGAATTTATATTTGTTTAATTTATAAAAAATATATATAAATGTTATCATATTAGTAAATATATATATATATATATACACACAATATGTATGTGTGTGTGTGTGTGTGTGTATATATATATATATACACACACACACACACATACATACACATGAAACACTAAAAAACAATATAACAATATATTATTATTTAAGGAAACATGATATAATATGAGTACACACACAAACACAATACACTACTTTTTTATTTTTTTATTATATACTTTACATATATATAAATATATAAATACACACATACACAAACAAAACACTTTTTTATAAATCACATTTTCTTATATAACAATACATATTTAACTTGATTTATTATTGTTAAAAATATAGAGAAGTTATATAGAAATATTATCAATATATAAATGTTATCATGGGTATATACATACTGTATATATTGTCATATAACAATATATTATTATTTAAGGAAATATATATATATATATATATATACACACACACACACACAAACAAAACACTTTATTAAAAAGTTCTCTTATATAACAATACATATTTAACTTGATTGATTATTGTTAAAAAATATAAAAAAGTTATATATGCAAATGTTATCAATATACAAATGTTATCTTGGGTATATATATATATATATATAGATAGATAGATAGATAGATAGATAGATATATAGATATATACAGTAGTCAACATTTGAAGTGGATCAAAACCTTTCATCAAAATTGTCCTAAAACCAAAACAATACACATTCTTGTCTTTGATTAACTTTTTCTGATCCACTTCAAATGCTGGCTTACACAAAACACTATTTTTCATTAATAAATCTGGTTTCTTATATTATTATATAAAGAAACTTGATTTATTATTTATAAAAAAAATATAAATGTAATTGTTATATGTACTATATTATAAAATTATATATATATATATAATTAGATTTTAGCTTTTATAATATATATATATATATATATATAATAACATGATATAAATTACACAAACATTTGTTTTCTATACGTAATGATGTTAAATATAATTTTACAGTAATTTTCACAATTATTTCGTTACGTTATACATATATACACTTTATTTTATGATGTTTTACTATATACAATATATAATTATAGAAAATTAGTTTTGAGTATAATAAATTACATTTTAGCTTTTATAAATATAAATATATATGACATATAATGTATATTTATATATGATAATTTATAAAAATATAATGATATAAACATATGATATATATATATATATATATATATATATATATATACGCACACAAACACATTTAATTTCTATATGTAATGATGTATAATATAATTTTACTGTCATTTAAAAAGTTATACCAGTTATATCATACATATACAGTAGTCAACATTTGAAGTGGATCAAAAAAGTTAATCAAAGTTGACCTAAGACAAGACACTTCAAATGTTGACTACTGTTATATGCTATTTTACTATATATTTCACTATATATGCTATATATTTAATATATAATTTTACATTACTTTAAATATACGCTTATGTTTTTATTAAGCATTTATATTCCCTATAATAAGCATGAAAATCTTCCTAAGCATACTGTTATCACCTTGTTTATCAAGGGTATTACACATACTGCCATCTCTCCTCTGCGTTCTCTCCCCATCACTCACTTGCCCAGCTGCTTTTGACTACAAACAGCTTCTATTCACAGATCCCCCTCCCATCCCAAACCAATTTGACTGTGTGCAGTCACGGCTGGATGGGCCGCACGCTGAAGAGGATGTGAAGGATCGGGAGGAGCGTGTGTGCGTGCATACAGATACACCCTCTGTGCAGAGAATCAGCCTGCTGTATGAATCTGTCAAAATAAGTGAGCGTGGCCATGTTAGAGGCAACTAATGGCTTTTAATGCACTCCGGTTGCCCCCCCTCAGCCCCCAATAAACACACAGGGGCTGATTAGTGCCACCTCACTAATTTCCCAGCAGTCTCCTCTGTGGGAATATGTCAGGAATGTGTTCATATGCCCATCCTAGTGCTCGTTCCCATCCACTCCGCTCTGTACGCTAATGGGTAACAGCTGATTTCAAGGCTTACCAACGAGTGTATGACAAGATTTCTTGGATGGAGAGGTACTTTGAGTTCCTCATAGGGTGTTCTGTCCTAAAAAGGAAAATGCAGTAACTATAGCAACACTGAAATTGAGTAAAATGGCTCCAAAGTTCTTTGATTGGATTGTGATAGATTATATATCAATTTGTTTTACTCAGAATCAGAGCAATGGTGAGTCAAGCTTGTCTGTCACAAGACAGATCATAGTCTAAGACCCAGTTTTATCCATAAATCAGTTTTGAAAATGCGTTTTGCCTTCGTGTCTTATTTCTGCAGACGTCTTCAGACTAACCAGAACAGGGAATTGTAGCAATCGTAAAACTAAAAGTCTTTCTACACCTCAAACCTGTGTGACTTTCTTTCACCTGCAGAACAAAAAAGAAGACATTTTGAAAAACAAACCAACATTAGACCCCCTTTGACTGTCACTGTATGGATAAAGACAGTCATTTCTTAAAATATCTTTTTATCTTTCACAGAAGAAAGAAAGTCATAGGTTTGGAACAACATGAAGATCAGTACACTTTCAGAACAAAAGGACAAAACTGTCACTAGGACTGTACCCCTACCCTGTACTAATATGCACTTTTAAAGGGTAAGATCACCCAAAAAATGAAAGTTCTGTCATTAATTTCTCACCCTGATATCGTTCCAAACCCGTAAGATCTTTGTTCGTCTTCAGAACACAAATTAGGGTATTTTCGATGAAATACAAGAGATTTCTGACCCTGCATGGACAGCAACGCAACTACTACATTTAAGGCCCAGAAACGTAGTAAGCAGGGCTTTATTCAACAATTTCTTCTCTTTCCTGTCAGTCTTCGACACGCTTTTATGACAGTACCACACAGGCGAGTGGTTTGCAAGCAGAAACTAACACGAAAGGGAGGAAACTGTTGAATAAAGTTGTTATTTTTTGTTTTCTATGCACACAAAAAGTATTCTCATAGCTTCATAATATTAAGGTTGAACCACTGATGTCAAATGGACTATTTTATCGATGTCCTTACTACCTTTACGGGCCTTGAATGTGTCAGTTGCGTTGCTGTCTATGCAGAGTCAGAAAGCTCTCGGATTTAATCAAAAATATCTTATTTGTGTCTTGAAGATGAATAAAAGTCTTATGGTTTTGAAACGACATGAGTAATTAATGACAGAATTTTTATTTTTGGGTGAACTATCCCTTTAAATATGTACATAGATGTAGCCCCAATGACAGCTTTGAACCTTTTTCATAGATTTTAAATGATAAATGAAAAAGAAGTACAAATCGGGTTGGAATACCTCTTGATCGAGCTCTTAAAATATGTAAGAATGGTCAAAATGGCCATATATTTTATATGATATTTGCTTACAGCTTTGAATATAGAGACTATTGTTTGCATGTAGCCTGTTTTGTTTCAGAATGTGATGTTTTTGATCAATTCATAGTGTTTTTACAGCTCTTCATGCATAATTTGAAGTTATTTACAGCTCGAGCTGTTGGTGGGTGTGCCGTAGCTGTGAATAAGGTTTCTCTCAGTGACGAGTTCTGTTTCCTCAGCAATGCTGCTCTGTTTGCAGCATCTCACTAACAAGGTGCTGTGACGTCTTTACTCTCAGCCAATGAACCTTCATGCTGCTGGATCACACATTCACAGCAGTCCGTCACAGCGCCGGCTCCCACTTCCTCCAATCACACACGTGTCGGAGAGGAGACAGACAGGTGAGGCAGCGAAGCGGGTCTGGCGTCAGGTGCTATGTAAGCAGCCTCCGCCCCAAACAGCCCAGCGCACACACACACACACACACACACACACACACACACAGTCTCATCCCCACCTCTCTTCCCCCTCCGGCCAACCGTTCTCATCATCCGCCCCTTTCTCCGGCACAGCCTGTGCTATAAAAAGATTTCTGAATGAAGACGAAGCTTTGAGGTCGAAGCTATTTGAATGATTTTTGTGAATGACGCAGGGGCTCGTAGCCTCATGGGAGGAAGATCTAACCCAGAGGAGAAGACAGCTATGTTGAGAGCTCAGCTGGGTGCTCTGCCACCTTTCACTGACTTTCAATTAAAACTTTGATAACAAAGAGAGGAACATATATGAAGAGGAGAAAATCAAGCTAAATAAATCTCAAAAAATGGGCTTTGGAAGACAGGGGGAGCATAAGCCTCTGCACATATCCGACTTGCTCTGCATGTTTCTGATCTTTTATAGAACAAACCGTCTGTATAAAACAACTCCTCTCAGACGCATCTATATAACAGAACAGAATGTCCTGAACTCTTGATAAATATTAATATGCACATATATCCCGTTCTAATGCTCACTTTTCTCTAGTAGGTAATGAGCGTTAGAACTAGTTTATCCTGAAGCCACTGCTCCACTGAGAACTAAATGGGAATTATTCTGCATCCTAGCACATTACAACCTACGAATTTTAAGTAGGGATGCACAATAAACCGGTTCTATGCTCTTAAAAATAAAGGTGCTTTAAAAGGCACAGCGATGCCATGAAGAACCATTCTTTTTTATGATCTGAAGAACCTTCTTTCGCCACAAAGAACCTTTTGTGAAACAGAAAGGTTCTTCAGATGTTAAAGGTTCTTTATGGAACCATTTAGACAAAAAGGTTCTTCTATATGTGACCCTGGACCACAAAACCAGTCTTAGGTCGCTGGGGTATATTTGTAGCAATAGCCAAAAATACATTGTATGGGTCAAAATTATTGATTTTTGTTTTATGCCAAAAATCATTAGGACATTAAGTAAAGATCATGTTCCATGGAGATATTTGGTAAAATTCCTACTGTAAATATATCAAAACCTAATTTTTGATTAGCAATATGCATTGCTAAGAACGTCTTTTGACAATTTTAAAGGTGATTTTCTCAATATTTTGATTTTTTTGCACCCTCAATTCCACATTTTCAAATAGCTGTATCTCAGCCAAATATTGGTCTATTATAGCAAACCATACATCAATGGAAAGCTTATTTATTCAGCTTTCAGATGATTTATCAAACTCAGTTTAGACAAATTGACCCATATGACTGGTTTTGTGGTCCAGAGTATTTATCATCACTGGATATTTATATTGGATGCTCATTTACTCTACTTTTACAGTTCTTATATAAAAACACTGTTAACTGATTAACAAATAAATATCAATTTGTTATACTGTACATTGCATGTTGAGATTTGCTTTGTATTTAAAGAAATGTTTTCTGTATTTTAATTAGCAGACTGAATTTTTATATCATTACGTCCTTAATTTTTAAGTTATAAATGGCATATTAGGTAAAAACTATACAAGTACAAACTATGCATAATTGTTTTTTAGCAAAAACATGCACCTGAGATTCTGCTCCAAAATTCATCCCTTAATGAAAAAATTTCTTTTTAAATTTTTCTTTTTTTAATAATGCCACTTTTGTAATGGATAGTCAATACACAGCAATATTTTATCTGTCAAAGTGTTAAGTAATTATAGATTATTGATATATTACCATAGATTATCACAGAGAGAGGTTATTAAAATTCTAAGGTGAAGTCAACAAATTGACTGTGATATTGTTTTTCATCACCTAAACCAAGTAATCACTCTATCCTGTTGGTTAGAGTGATAAAACAGTTGTTTTCAGGTTTTCTCAAACCAGACAAGTCTCACGTTGCCATCAGCACGTAGCAATGTCTCTGCTGGATGTCTGATTTCAAACCTCAGGGAGGCGTGGCTATCTGACAACAAAGATACCATCCACCTGATATATATGACACTACAATGTGAATATTGTTGTATTGTTTAAAATGTTTTTATTATTATTGTGATTTTGGAGAATGCTGTGTTGTTTGGCTACTAATGGCAGCTTAAGCTTTGTGTGTGTGTGTTTATGGCTGCTGCACCTCCTCTGCAGAACAGCCAGCGAGAGACACACACACCGACGTTTGTGCAGCCTGGACCCACCTCTGGAGGACGGGACCTCGGGGAGTCCCAAAGCGACGTCAGAGGAAGACCTGTGCTGTGCTGTGTTGAGCTCTGTGTGTGTGCTGCTGCTTTTGTCTCAAAATCCACAGAGCACCGCGCACAGAGATTTTCACATCCATCTGCACTTCCCAGGTGGAGCCTAGGCAGGTGTAATGCAGGGGAAAGCAAGTGTGCACATGTTTATCTCTCCATGAACTGGTAAATATAATGAATTACACGTGTGAGGCGCCCCGTCACGTCACACTTTTACTGCAATATAGTTCCGGATCCCGCACTTTTAGCGACAATTTTGTGTAAACTGCGGTGCAAAACATGAATGAAGTGGATTACTCATGGTAGAGGAATAAAAAGTGTCGTGTTGAGAGCGTGTGTGCATGTGTGTTTGTATGGGAAGCACTCTGAAATGCAGCTGGTAAGACTTTAAACAACACGGGCGTTGGAGTGTTTCGAGGGCTGTGGCACGTTACCGGTAGACGGAATCATTTTGCAGGATCGTTTTGCTTACGGCGGCAGTCTTGCCTTTCTTGCCACTCCACTCCCATTATCCCCTCCGAGGAAAATTGCCGGCTGTCCGCCTGAGCCTGGAATATTCCCAGCGCCGCTCCCCTGCCTCTCTCCCCCCGACTACATCCACTCAGGAGATTGACAGTCACAGGGGTTGGAGGTGAATTGGAAAAACATCGGGTGCAGCCATAACAAGTGCCCTCGGGTAATGACAGGTTTGGCTGGGGTGTAAATTACCCCTCCTATTGCTGTGCTCACTCAACCGAGGATGAGAACAGGCCGCCGGAATGAAGCTGTTTCGTCGCTCGCTGTATTTCACATCGCCGGAGCGGGGGACGGCAGCCGTGGCTGTTTTATCAGGCGGCTTGTGTGGTTTACTAACAGAGCTGAGGCAGGGGCCTGTCGGCTGTCTGTAATGGTTATCGCTGCTGCCTCTCAGGGTTTGCCTGGTTAAGCACTAATGCAATTGGGGAGAAGGAGGGGGGTAGTAACAGCTCTATTTGAAACGCAGCCAGGGCAGTGGCAGATGAACCTCGCCCTTAGGCTATACGAGATCACTGTAGATAAGACTATAGAGGCTCTGGACGAGATTAGGACTGTTTAGTGTAAGTATTGTTAGGGTGGGTCCAAAATTTAAAAGATTTTACAACACCAAGATGTTGATCATATCAATATCAGTTATATGTTAATCTGATATTAAAATCCACCTATTTCTTTAACTCGGAAGTAAGCCTACGGGTGAGGGTTTCGGTTTATAGGGAAATAACGAGAAGAAAACGTGCAGTAAACGCTAAAACTATGTGCTATAAACAAGTGTGCTATAAACAAGTGTGCTCATAATTAAGTTAACATATTGAAATAGTATGGTAAGACAGACCAATTTGCAATATCAAGCAGCAAAGTTAGCTTTTTTGTACAGCTAAAAATAGCTGGACGTGGATGAGACCGGAAGCCAAACCTGTAAAATTTTCAAATGATTACGGGAAGAAAAAGGTAGATATGGATGTGTGATATACCAATAGATGTACTGATTACATGTAATCAGATTCCAAAAAGTACTTGTAATTAGAGTAAGTTACATTTTAAAATTCTTGTAATCAGACTACAGTTACTTTTTTATTGATTTATTGATAATTTAACATTTTTATTATTTAATTACTTGTTAGCCTTTCATTAAACTCACAAAACCCCTGCAGTTCCTTTATGAACCCCAGTTTGTAATATAATGTTTAATGCACTTCTTGTTGTTAATTACAATGAAAGAAATATATTTTCTCAATCTTTGTATTTTTACAATATTGTGGTACAAGATTATCCATCTTAAATCAATGTGATTTCATGTAAATGAGTTAGGTCAAAAGTAATCTAAAAGTAGTCTGATTATACCTAAAATGTGTAATGTAATGGATTACATTAGTGACTACAATTTTGTCATGTAATTTGGAATTAGAAACGGATAACAATTTGTAAGTAATCTACCCAGCTCTGCCAGTAGAAATATAACTGGCAGAAATTTGTCAACTGGTAGAGATTTGGATTATCGTCTCTATCTCGGTTACACACGCATGTGACGTCGATGTGCTACGTATAGTTTCTAGCGATTTTAAGCATTGCTGTTTAAAAACATGATTTTAAGATGTTGAAATGCAATCAGCAGCATTCAGAGGACTCATTTTGCTAAATACGTACAGTGTCTGAGAGGAGCTTGCACGTGAAGATGGTGCTTATAGAGCACAGGGGTATTTAATGGAGTTATTTTTGCCACTTTATAAGGCTAGAAAGGGTAAATACAGACACTTGAATGTGTCAAAATGCCTGTCTTTATAAGTATCCTCGTAAACACAGTAATTTAAGTCTTAAGTGAAAACAAACAGCTAAGAAAGAAAACACATTTGTAACTATATTGGATCCAGGCAGTGAAGATTACATCTGATTACTTTACAGCCTACCATGGAACTGCCGTAATAAAAAAACAACTTTCTAGGTGAAACTTACATCTGAAAGCTGAAAAATGCTGCCTTAGGAGGATACATTCGAAGGTAGGAAGACATCAAGGCACATCTGAATTCAATGTTACCTGGGATACCTTCATCTGATCGATTTTTTAAGGCAGCATAGATGTATCTTTCGCTGCTTTTGATATCCCACAATCCTGTGCGCTTCATTCTGTGAAAAATTTAGATGCCGTCTGAAAGTTGCGGTTGGTGGTCAGTTTGTGTAAATGTATGTTTCTGACCAACTTTTTTCATTTTTAATGTCATTTCTAATGAGAAATATTTGGATCGTTAAACCGTTACACTGCCCATCTGAAATCAGTTTCTTGAGGTGCCTTCCTGCACAAACTTAAATGTATAAAATAATGTTTTTATTATGAACCTAATTCTGTTTTTGCTCAATAGTGATAGGAAGTCATTTAAAGAACGCTGAATCGATTCTTTCGAACAATTTCTTTAAAAAATTCTTTAAAACATGCTCTAAAAATTTGTTAGTCCCTTTTTATTTTAGCTTATTTAAGTTTTATCTATTACTTTAAAGTAATTTAATATGTCCTAGCTCATTTCAAAATCAAGTCATTCAGAAAATTTACATTTATTAGTTTAGGTGGATGCTTTTATCCAAAGCAATTGACATAACTTTATAAATGCATTTAACATACTAAATAATCTGTTGGATGAAAAAAAGTTTAAATATAATGCACTGTACTTTTTGTCGATAACACTGTCATAAAATCATTTGCTCTGTCCAGTTTGTGTTTTGTGAAGCAGATCTCTCAGTTGAAAAGATCTGACTCAAATGAGTGGTTCGTTCACAAATCAGCCATCATTTTTCCTAAGCCTTTGGTTCTTCCGCTTATGCTGTCAAAGCAAAGACTTCCTTTTCAGTAAAGATGATTATGAGATGCTTATGGTAAAGTTGTCAAGCTTACCTTTCCGGATATTGACTATGGCTCTATTTTCCACTAATCTGGATCCCATACTTTCCCAGTCTGCAGTGGTATTCCAGTACACATCCACCCACCTCCTAGATCCGGTAAACCGCTCAGTGCCACCCTGAGGCCCATTTGTGCGTTTGTGCATTAGCACATTAAAGCTTTGCAGACAGGGACAGAACTGGAGGGCAGTAGCGGAAACAGGCAGATTCCTCCTGGCTGACGGCCAGAGGGGTTTTTAATGGCTGACCTGGCTCCCATTATCGGCTGTTAAACCCCTGACCCCCCTCTCTACCCACCCTGCGTTGTTCAAAGAGGTATGGTGCTCTTGGCAGCCGTGCAAGTACATCCAATCAATTGCTCTTAATAGGTGTACAATTGTCTGCTTCCCTCTGTATATTAATCTGGGTAATGACAGTGACCAATCATTGGGCCAGAGCTGTATTGGAAAACTTATCGCCTTTTGTCAGATTGGTAAATGAAAAGGTGATGAACCAGGAGAATGGATGGATGGATAAAACAGATAAATGAATTATATAGAGACAAAATAAAAGATAACTAGGCCATAACTAACCAAAGTCCTTTTTAACTACTAAAAGAAAAAAGGTCTCACTGACAGTGCGGACAGTCAGGTTGAGAAATGCCATAAACAAACAGTGGCCAGCGTTTCCCTGTTGTTTACTGTGTTCGCTTGGACAGATGGCCGACCGACCTCAGATCATCTGAGGCTTGAGTCATTTCACAATTAAACAGCTGTCCAGCCGGAAGTCACACGCTCACCTAGAGGGACCCACAGGAATTTTTGTCACTTGCTAATTCCCAACCCTGTCTCTCTTCTCGCTCTCTATCTCCTATGCCCTGTTCATCCTTAATGCGTAGCTCACTTCACTGTGATATTTAACCCGTTTGCATGTTGTGTTGCTTGTCATTCCTATAGTTAGGTTCTGGCCAATCATGTGCTAGATGGAAATTCATGGGTCAATTCTCATTCAGATATAACGCTGCAAATGAATAATTCATTTAATGGGAAACTCATTTGAATTTTTAGTCTCTCTTTGTAAGTTTCAGAGGGACTGTCATCAGGAGAAGTCCTTGAATTTAGATGCGGGGAGCTTCTTAGAGTAAATGATGGATCTGTTCCTATAAATACATTTTGTGGATAGATGGTACATTCCAAAAAAGACCTCTTGAATGTCTAGCATGGAATAATAATAATGATTTTTTTTAAACATATAAAATTAAATTTTTGATTAAGCAGACCTGTCTGTGATAATTAAAGTGTTTTAATTATCCAGCCTCTTTCAAGTTGTAATTTAATAGACTGATTGTGCTCTCAGGAATGCTAAATTTAGTGGAACGCCATGCTATTGCACTGGTTCTTTTTCTGAAACACAGTTTCAGAAACCATAACCACTATGGTCCAGAGTGTGTTCCATCACAGTTCCCAGCAGTTACAGCTTTCCACTAATTCCAGAAATGTATATGTACTGTTAATAGCAGTTAAGAATTTTATTTGCAATTATTAATTTATTTGTATTTAATTATATATTCTATAAAATAATTACATATTCATTTACATATAATAAAATTTGTTATTAAAATTATAATCATGTTATATAAAATAAATATTTTAATAATAATAATAATCATAATAATAATTATTATTATTACTATTATTATTATAATTTTGAAAAAGTTTTTTTGATCCTTTTCTATTCTATTCATATATAATAAAACTATATTAAAAATAAAATTACATTTAGTGTGTTTATGTATGTATATAAACTATAAAAATATATATAAAATATATTTTAAAATATATATAAACTATAAAAGACACTGTAAACAGTTGTCTATTCATTTAGATATAATATATAAAATAATTATAATAATATCATAAATAAATATTTAAATAATTATAATAATAACAATAATTATTATTACTTTGAAAAAAGACATTTTGATCCTCTTATATGTAATATAATTCTTGATTCATACGTAATAAAACAATAAAAACTAAATTACATTTATTTAGTGTATATATATATATATATATATATATATATGTACATATGTGTATATATATGTATGTGTGTGTGTGTGTATAATATATATAATTTTATAATTTTATATTATATATATTATATATATATAATTTTTTATATATATAATTTTAATGGTTAACAATAAGAAGTTTTACTATAAAAAAAAACTAATCTAAAGGGGCATTTAATGTAATTTTATGTATTGTTAAATTTACATCTTTTGAAAGTTAGAAAAATAAGTAATCTTAAAGTTCACAGTGAAAAAACATAAATTGACATTCCCAGAATTTCAGAATTTTTTTTTTTTTGTGACACTTGACATTTAATGTTTTTTTTTTTTTTTTTTTTTTTTTTTAAATCATGTTTTTTCTTAGTTTTTGTTATCAGTTATGTACATTATGGTTTTAAGTTACATCTTATGTTGTTAAATTGCATTATGCTGTTTATTGCATTATGTTAGTGTAATGTATGTTACCATGATGTTGTTTTGCATTTGTGTGCATGACACTTTGC
Organism: Labeo rohita; assembly: GCF_022985175.1. Taxonomy (NCBI): domain Eukaryota; kingdom Metazoa; phylum Chordata; class Actinopteri; order Cypriniformes; family Cyprinidae; genus Labeo; species Labeo rohita. Next base: position 30,845,035 of record NC_066875.1, on the reverse strand, counting down.
ACACTATATCAGTATTTATCTTAGCTTGTGGAAAAGCGACTTGTGATAATTTTTTATAAATGGTGAAGATAGGCATTTAACTCCTCAAACCGTTTTTAATTATATCATCATCAGTATGATCATGCAGTGAAATGGCTGTCATACTAGTGTTGTATAGAAATTTGACTGTGAGCAGTGAAAGGCCAGCAAGGTGCTCTCTCTCCTTCTGCCAGCCCAGCAGCAGCATCAACACTCAGCCTATCAATTATTAAGCAATACAATTACCATCCAGTCAGCCAGTCAGTTATTTTACCTCATGGTTGACATTTCGAAACAGGGAGAGTGCCAAAGACGGGGCAGTGAGGAATGGGGGGGAGGGGGATTGTAGGTATGCGAGGGGAAATTGCATGGGGTGAGTCAGAGTGTAGGAGTGCCATTAGGCCTCATTCACCTCCATTGAATGGGGTGTACCTGACTTCCCCCCAAACAGCCCCACTGATCGGTTTTGCTGCAATGCACCAGCAAACAAGTCAGCCTGCCTCGCAAAATGGAGCTCAGGTCGACACTGAAATCTTAAAGGATTTACAATCATTTTTTCATTGCATACCTAAATTAAGACTGGCCATTCTGAAAGAAAGTCAATTACTTGCCATCGGCTTATTGATTTTCAGCAATACTGAAATACTGCCTGTTTTCCAGAATTAGTTAATATTGAATCAGTTAGTCTTATTGACTTGGGACTTTATGTTATTTGAAACCTTTAGCAGTCAGCTAAACCTTAGGCATATTTGTTTTGTAATAAGCCTTTTAACATGCAATTAGCTAGCTGAGTGAAACCACGTCTCTCATTTCATGTTTTCAGGCCTTTTTATTTTTTTTCCTCCTGAAATACATTCATATCAGCAACTGCAGCTATTTAGTATCACAAGCTACTGCTACATGAAAACATTTCCTTGTGCATCTGGCATGTTAAAGACAAGTTGCAAGTGCCACTCCAATTACATCCAATGGGTAATTGCACAGGCGAGATAATTATATACAATTTTCATGTCTGAAGGGGCTCACTTATTGAATTTGATAATAACACTGCCACTGAAAAGGCACCCTCTACCCCCCTCTGTATTGCTGTGTTAATGGAGCATGTTTGGAAACGCTTTTAGTAAGATTTCCCAAGCACAAATATAGCCATTCAGTCCAGACATTAGGAACAAAGCATACCATATCAGCATGTTTCTTTCTGAAGTGCATTAGATCTTTGTGTACTCAGTTAAGCGTATCAGATTCTGACAGTGATATGATTACCATTTGAGAACCGCTGTTTAAGAACGCTATAGATACATGTAGCAATTTGTTTTTTGTTTTTTTAAATATAACATTCATTTATGGTTTATGCCAGACACTTCAATGCAATATGGTTATGGCAGCTTAATACATAGTAATTGTGTGTGTGTGTTTGTGTGTATTTAGAAATGTTAATACACATTATGTTAATTATGTTATAATTTTACAAAAAAATTATGTATAGGCCTAATGTAAATGATATGTTGCAAAAGGTATCAGTAAAATAAATAAATAAAGCAATAAATAAAGCGAATGCAAATTGTATTTGTTTCATATGTTTAACTTACGTGTCATTGCAGTAAAAAACGACCAATAAGAAGTTCACTGCAGCTTTTAACTGACCAATAAATTTAACTGTGTGAATAAGTAGCTCCACCCACATCACGAAGCTTACTTTTCTTCCGGTTTGTTTGTAAACATTCGGGATGCGCGCGCAGCATGGTTGCAGAAAACCCGGGAGAGATCGCCTTTACGGCTAGAGAATTATACGGATACGGTATAAAATACTTAAATTTAAATAGAGTATAGATTATATTGATTAGATGTCATTTTCAAAATGTTATTCGCATATTACAAGAGCTCGTCACCCAGCGAAAAGCACTGTTAGATAGTGCGATAGTCTTACAGATCCGAAAAAGGGGTTTAGTTTTTTGTGGGCGGTTCAAGTGGCACTTTATGGAGCCATGGAATAAAAGAATAAAAAAGGGTAAATTTGGTTTTATATTTCAAAATTCTGACTTTGTGTTCGCAATTCCAAGATTATATCCCACAACTCTAGAGGAAAAACTCGTCATTCTCTCTTTTCCCCTTGGCTCAGAGTTTGCATCCCACACTTCCGGCTTTTTCCCTCAGAATTAACAAACTCACTAGTTTTGTTAAATCGAGTTATAAAGTCCAAATTAGGAGACATAAACTTGCATTTGTGAGAAAAAAAAGTCAGAATTGTGCAATAAAATAATAATAAAAAAAGTTATGTAAAAATGTTAATAGTAATAGGCTTAAATAATATTTCATGCTGTAAGTTAACTGTAGGGCTAATACAGTACATCCCCTATGAACAGCATATTATGTGAATTAACCTATGTGAATATTATGTAGACCTATTGTTTAAATCAAATTTATGCTTTAAAAGTAGAGTAATCAGCAGTTTTCATCCATAGTATGTTCGTTTAAATGTATATTGTATATAAAATATGTATATAAAATATTTTTTCTCTTATTCCATGGATTTTACCCATTTACCTCCACTTGTTATCAGTGTTTTTCTGCAACTACTATGCGCGCGCAGGTGCAAGTGACGTCACTGTGACGTCTACTCAGAATTGGTCTATAGTAACAGGATTGCCTTAATTACTTTAATTATTTCTCTGGAAATTGAAATTCATAAAAGAGGGCATTGTGTATTGGACAGCATACAGAAAAAAGGAACCCAGTAAAATCAAGTTGAGGATGCCACAGGAATCTGGTTGGTGAGTTTATTATGTTTTTCTGTTCAAAATATGTGTAACATTGATTGTGAAATGAATGGTGTAATGATTTCATTTCACGGTTTTATCGCTGACACAGTGTTAAGGATTCTTTTGAGATGGTTTGAGAACAGTTCAGATTGTGTGAATAATGTTGTAGCTCTGTTTATTTTTGCAACTCTGGAGTCCCCTACAGTTAAGTGAGTGCAATTCACTATCCTTAGCCTAATGTGTCACTGTCGTATGTCCACATTAGGTGACATTTAGGTGGACCAAAATGTGAAGTAAGGGTTTTTTTATACTCAAACCCAGCGACTAGTAATTTCGTAAAGTGTGTATTTATGTACCCAGAAAGCGTTTGTCAAACGCTTGTTTCATACGTACCTGTGGTTTTCAGTTGAACCAAAACCATTTATGTGTGAAAACATTATTCAGTTTTCTTGGCTTTTTTAATATACATTTGACAGTCCCTGACAATTTTCTACACTCTGTGGTATTATTGTGTCTCATATATCACTCATTTCACTCTTTTATTTTTTTATTTTTTTGGTAATACTTTATAATAAATATACACTAATAAATCATTAACAAACTATTAGTTTATAGTTAATTCTTAGTTAATAAACTGTAGTTTATACATTAATAGCCTGTATACAATTAGTGAGTTTTTCATTTATTATCACTGTTATTAACACCATTTTTATTGTTTAATTAGCTCATAGTTTTAAAAAAAAAAAAGTATTTATTGGTAATAAGGAGTGAATAGTTATTACGCTAGGTCACAAAAAATGGGAAAATTACATTAACCATTTAAGTGTCACTGGCCCACCTGTAGACTGCTTGGCGCTTTTTTTTTCATTGTCTTTTTTTTTCTATCACATATTTTAATAATCATCTTATAGTTACCATGGAAATGGTACTTTAAAATCTTTTAGCGTCTCCTTCCCCATAGTGTATTACGGTCTTTTAGAATCTCAAGATTTTTATATTTGTTGGTTAGTTTGTGATAAAAGTAATATTGACAGAGACATTTAGACAGTTGTGACAGAAGAATGCATCAAAAAATTTGAATGAGTTTGGATGGCACCCGGTGGCTGTTTGTGGTATAATGCCCTAAATAAACTAACACAAACCTCAGTTTTTTTTATATCAACTTCAAATTTGGACCTTAACTTATTTAGACATAAGGCTTTAATTTGATAGCAATTTCTGATTCAAAAATATTTTTTTAAAAATATTTATTTTATATAAAATTAAAAAATGGCACAGTGTATTTTCTTTACAGTAAATTTAAACTTCTATAATTTTTGATACACATTTTGAAATGATTCCACTTCTGCAATACTTTATCAGTCTATATTTATTATAAAGTGTTACCGTTGTGTTGAATCAGTTTGTTTCTCCAAAATCCGCACTCTGAAAGATAATAGCTTAGTTCTGAAGGAGAAGGACTACTTCGATTATGTAATGCAAATGCCAAAATGATTCTGTCCATCTGTCCATGTCTACTTGGCTCAATTGTCTACTAATGGTCTTTGACCATTCTTCTGTCTTATTGAGTGGGTTTGTCTAATTAACAAGTGCTGAATGAATCCTCACTGTTGGATAGTCTACATAATCGGCGAACAGTGCTGTTCTGATCTTCCCCCCTTAATGCAAACAGCAATAGACTAAGAATTCATTTACTACACTTGACAGGAATCATATGTTGAAAAAGCAATCCATTACTCTTCCCATTCATCTAAAAGGCAGTTGCTTGACTGGCATCTGACCCATCAACAGTACATGATTTAAAATTTGCTATCTTACACTCAGTTCTGGGCATGAACTCTTTTTGAGCCAATCAGCTGAGCTGTAAATGCTACGTGAGTAATCACTTTAGAATTTCACCGCAAAAACACAGTCTCAAGCCCTTTACTAGCAGTTCTCATGACGGCCGACAGGATAAAACATCATTTCAGACCGCTAATAGCCATATAAAGACAAAACTGACCTAGTGTCTGCTATAATGGTTTGAAATATTTACTGTCTCTGTTTCTTCTATAAAACTTTAAATCAGAAATAAGTTAGACTTTTGAATAATCGTCAGTTGAGAAAATGCTGTAACTAAACCAAATGGTTCCATGAATGGAGGCTTTTGGTTGCCTGACATGAATGCAGATATGTTTAAGATATGATCGTGTAAAGCTGTGGGAGTCAGTCACTATTATGCAGCAGTTATTTAAATGTAAACAGTGGTTGACACTATGTGCACAATGTTTAAATGTCTAAAAGTAAATAATGAATATGTGAAAATAGTGATACTGTAAGAAGTGTAAATAGAAGTGCTATGCAATTTGTACTGAAGGTAAATAGTCTGAGCAATGGTGGGCGTAGTTAGTCTTTTTTCCAATAATGTTGACCATTGTAATTGCACTCCGTGTACATAAACACAGCCTTGAAGTTTCTTGTACTGTATCCTTTCTTCCATTCTTGCCAGCATTAGGCATCCCTTTTGTAGGAGTAAGTATTAATGCCCCTGGGTGAATTGAGACAGGCCATTTCGTTCTGTGATATTTCACGTCAATGCATCAGCCTCATCATCACTCAGGCCAGATATTGAGACATAACGTGAGTCAGTAGCACCAGGTCTGGCCGTATATCTGATTAAAGAGCACAGAAGTGTTTTTGCATTGATTCAGTCCTGTTTAAGCATAGGCTTGTCACGATCTGTCAGGCTGAGTCTCGTGAGCAGAGCCCTCAGTCTGTTATGAAAAGTAAATTAATAAATAAATACTTGTTATGAAAGCTTCCTCTGGCGTCACAAACCTACGGTCTGTGTTGCGTTGGTGACTCGTTTGTTTTATCCACGGCACGGAACATACACCGCAAACATACATCCAGTATTATCTGAGGTGTGGATGTGATCTGCTTGGATCCTGAGATAAATCTTCCGCTAGTCTACCTGTTTTTCTCTGGGTGGCAAGAGCTTTGCCTGGCCTGGCGCTGAGCTGAAGTGACGTCAGTACAGGGGTCTCTAGGGAGGAGGCTGAGTCAGAGACAGGGCTGCGGCCGCAGTGCTTTGCCAGTGTCGCGCACAGACGCACACACATTTACATTCGCATTCCTCTGTACAGCTCAGCCTGTCTGCCTGTTTGTGTGTCTCTTTTTATGCTACATTAGTGCTTTAATCAGGAGGCTCAATCCCCTACCTGCTTTGTGGAGAATGAGTGAATACATCATGGATATAAGCCTTGCCTACACATCTTCGCACCTTGTTATTCTCCAAGGCCAGTTTTACATCTGCTCTGTTTAGTTGGCCTCTTTTTTTTATAGATAATGAAATGAGTAATGTGCAATATAATATTTTCCTTTATGAATGTGTTATGAGATTGTTTGCTCACAAAGGACTCGGCGGAGAGGCCACAAAAGCAAGCAGTGGAAATTTGCGATTCACGTCACCGTCATTAGACGCATTTGCGTAAGCTGTACCTGAGGCTCTGTCAAAGTGCACGTCTGATTTAAGCAGTTGAGTTGTTGTTGTTTCGAGAGGTGCCGACTCATAGGGAAGGAAGAAGTGAGGAAGCAAGGCAGAGGCAGGCACTTGCCAAGTGGCCATTAGAGCTGCCATCTGGCCGAGCTCTGCTAGATTTTGTTCTCTCTTTCATTGCTCATTCTCATGGGAAATCTGTATTCAGTTCCCAACACAGGACAGAAATAGAGACAGAGGAAGCGAGAGTAAGGTGTGGAATTCTGCAAATTGGAAGATATAACTGCTGGAATTACCTCTGAGAACTGTGTCGGCTGCTGATGATATGTGTGTGTTCTGGTAGCATGTATTTTTGTAATGGATGCAAATTATGAAATATAATTATTTCCATCGCTTCATTCATGAATATGGATGCAGGGTTTAGTCAAGTAAACCAAATGATTATTCTGCTTCTTTTGTCTGAAGTGTAAATGTGGTAAGTAATAATGAACAAAGAATTAGGAATGCAATGATATTGAAATTTTGGTCGATACTCATGAGCCGATAATTATTTTCATGTTATGGCTGACACCAATGGTCGTGAATAGTTAGTTATACAAGAAAGTTTTGTGTTTGTGGTCTAAAACAGTTTACTGTGCATTTCAAAGTAAAAGCAGCTAAATTCAACGTTAAATGCAAATGCACACATCTCTTGTATTCTTACAATCTGCATGGCAGTTAAAGGGGTTCTATTATGCTCTTTTACAAAGTCTTGCTTTCATGCTTGGTGGTTCGAAAAATGCATTATTTTTAACATAATTTACATTATTACAATACGTTTCTCCCAGCCTGGCACAAATTGCTCGATTAGTTCCGGGTTTGGTGAAGGCCCGCCTTCTGAAAAATGAAATGTGTTGTGATTGGTTAGCTGTCCCAGTGCGTTTTGATTGGCGAACAGCTTAGAAGTTGTTTCAGTACTGCCACGCCCCTTGACAAAGCAGCAAGTTCGGTCTAATAGTTAAGGATATATTAAAGGGGTCCTATTATGCTCTTTTACAAAGTCTTAATTTTGTTTTGGGGGTGTACTAGAACATGCTTTCATGCTTGGTGGTTCGAAAAATGCATTACGATTGGCGAACAGCTTAGACAGTATTTCAGTACTGCCACGCCCCTTATCGAAGAAGCAAGTTCCGTGTACAACTGTTAGCACAAGCTAGATTAAAGTGATTCTTACGTTTTAAATATTGAAATTTTTCTTACAAAAATGCCTCGATTCACTACAGGAGGTTTTTATTAACCCCCCCGGAGCCGTGTGATGCACTTTGTATTATGGATGGATGCATATTATTGAACTTGTTTTCGACTAATGAGGAGAAACATCCGTGTATGCCATTCTAAAGCTTGGGAGTGCCAGGCTAAATTTTAATATAACTCCAATTGCATTCGCTAAAGGAAGGAAGTCATATACACCTAGGATGCATGGATGGTGAGTAAATAATACACTACAGTAGTGTAGGGTCCTACATTATTTGCATACTTAGTTTCATTGCTCGAGACCAGCTCCAGCATAAGGCTAAAAGCAGCCTAACATTATCAGAGAACATCATCACTGATTAGCCTAGCCTATTCTAGTGCAAGTTTATGCATTTTAAAAAAACACTCATGAAGCTACACTATATTGCCAAAAGTATTCACTCACCCATCCAAATAATCGGAATCAGGTGTTCCAATCACTTCCATGGCCACAGGTGTATAAAATCAAGCACCTAGGCATGCAGACTGTTTTTACAAACATTTGTGAAATAATGGGTCACTCTCAGGAGCTCAGTGAATTCCAGTGTGGAACTGTGATAGGATGCCACCTGTGCAACAAGTCCAGTCGTGAAATTTGCTCACTCCCAAATATTCCACAGTCAACTGTCAGCTGTATTATAAGAATGTGGAAGCATTTGGGAACGACAACAACTCAGCCACGAAGTGGTAGGCCACGTAAACTGACGGAGCGGGGTCAGCAGATGCTGAGGCGCCTAGTGTGAAGAGGTCGCCAACTTTCTGCAGAGTCAATCGCTACAGACTTCCAAACTTCATGTGGCCTTCAGATTAGCTCAAGAACAGTGCGCAGAGAGCTTCATGGAATGGGTTTCCATGGCCAAGCAGCTGCATCCAAGCTATACATCACCAAGTGCAATGCAAAGCGTCCGATGCAGTGGTGTAAAGCACACCGCCACTGGACTCTAGAGCAGTGGAGACGCATTCTCTGGAGTGACAAATCGCGCTTCTCCATCTGGCAATCTTATGGACGAGTCTGGGTTTGGCGGTTGCCAGGAGAACGGTACTTGTCTGACTGCATTGTGCCAAGTGTAAAGTTTGGTGGAGTGGGGATTATGGTGTGGGGCTTGGCCCCTTAGTTCCAGTGAAAGGAACTCTGAATGCTTCAGCATACCAAGACATTTTGGACAATTCCATGCTCCCAACTTTGTGGTGAACAGTTTGGAGCTGGCCCCTTCCTCTTCCAACATGACTGTGCACCAGGGCATAAACCAAGGTCCATAAAGACATGGATGACAGAGTCTGGTGTGGATGAACTTGACTGGCCTGCACAGGGTCCTGACCTCAACCCGATAGAACACCTTTGGGATGAATTAGAGTGGAGACTGAGAGCCAGGCCTTCTCGTCCAACATCAGTGTGTGACCTCACAAATGCGCTTCTGGAAGAATGGTCAAAAATTCCCATAAACACACTCCTAAACCTTGTGGACAGCCTTCCCAGAAGAGTTTAAGCTGTTATAGCTGCAAAGGGTGGACCGACGTCATATTGAACCCTGTGGATTAGGAATGGGATGTCACTTAAGTTCATATGCGAGTCAAGGCAGGTGAGCGAATACTTTTGGCAATATAGTGAATCTACACTGTATGATGAATAAATGTCTTACCACACACTGCACACGTCTGCGGCACATTACGGCTTTGTCACGGCAACCGGAGTAGATCGCGGCTTCGGCATGTGTTTCGACCCATTGTACTGCACACGTCTGCAGCGCGTTACTGCTCTGAAGCGGCCACTCTAGTCAATGCTTGTGTTTATACCCACCGCGTTGCGGCTCCTTGAAGCGGTTCTCTGTGCTGCATCGCTAAAGTTAGGCTAATCCCCCACCTCGTCCCTACACACCCCCCAACAATTCAAATTTCCGTGGGCAGGATTTAATTTAATGATATTCTAATGGACTGCGTTCTGACATCATTGCATGCAGAAAACAAACGCTGTAGTCAAAGGAGCCGTTCGTTGTAGTTCTTGAAAAGGGATTTTTTAAAAACGAAATATCTCTCTTTGGAGTGGACTTTGAGATTTGTAACTTTGTAGATCTTTTTATGCCCAAAGATACACACCACACACTGACTAAAGTTCAAAAAGTGAAAAAGCATAATAGCACCCCTTTAAGGTATAGTTGACACTACAGTAGAGTTAGGTCCTATAGTCAGCTTGCGAGATTGCCGATACATGATATTATCGTGCTAATTTATTGAATTATTTACATACATAGTTTCATTGCCTGAAACCAGCTTCAGCATAAGGCTAAAAGCAGCCTTATGTTTTTAATATGACTTAATTTGTATTTAACATGACAACAATTGAATAAAACATTGTAGGTATAACGCTTACATTTCCTTAGTTATTCAAAAAGCAGCTACAGAAAACGAGCAAAGAACATTAATGTAGTTCCAAACGTAGGTTCGGGAGGAGTCTAAACATTCAGTCCGGTCAATCACCGCTATGAGCGTATATAAGCAGCAGTCGCTGCTCCGTCCCAGCGACAGTTCTTCCGGCATCCCACCGCCTCCCCTTCTCCATCCCACCGCCTCCCCTTCTCCACGGCCCATTAGAATGATATTCTAATGTGCCGTGTTGTGACATCACAACACCCTGAAAACAACGCTATAGTCCAAAGGAGCCGTTCGCTGTGTTTCTTACGTGCATGAAAATATACTCTCTAAAAAAATGCTGGGTTGTTTTTTCTACCCAACCGCTGGTTTGAGCCTGTTGGGTCATATGTTGGGTTTTTTCCAGTGTTGGGTAGTTTTTGTTTTAACCAGCCCTTGGGTTAGTGGTTAGGTCAGTCTCACTGACAGCTGTAACTATAGCTACACCCCTCCCCCTCTGATGAAACAACCCAGCAAGGGGTTACTTCAACCACTTCAACCCAGCTGTTGAGTTTCAGTCAGAGTGTGGGCTTTTTGCATCCTCTACAGAAGAGAGCGGTTTATATACACATTATTAAAGGTTTATATACACATTATTTAATTAAAGGTTTATATACACATTATTTAATTTATAAAGTCTTTATTGTGGTGTAAATTATATTATTTTATGTAACGTACAAACTGATTTTATTTGTTGTAACACTGAATTTAATTTATTTTGATGTCAAAATATGTTCTCTAATATCAGTAGTACTGTTTGTTTATGGGGAGTTTATGGAGTCAGTCACAGCAGCTTTCAGCTACGAGTGAAACGTGAGCCGGCAGTCTGAGGTTCACAGTTCCCTCACCGAACAGCAGTCCTTCATCGGGAATCAGCACTTTTTCGGTGAAAAGGTATTACAGAGAATGGTTGAATAAACTTGAATTAAAATGTTACTTTTAAATGTTACATTTGTTATTCCTAAAATGTTTGTTAAACAAGTTTAAATGTATGTAATACTGTAAACAATGCTGTATTCACCCAAATAAATTCAATTTTCTTATGTTTTTGTCCATGGGTGTTCATTTTTTGATTATTGCTGTTGCCTCTAGTAATTCCGTGTGTGATGTTTAATTTTTTAGCCCATTTTAAGCCAGCAGCATAATAATGTTTTAAACAATAGTTGACTTAAATAAGACAACCCAGCTTTTTACCCAGCAATGGTTGTTTTTAACCCAGCATTTTTTAGAATGTATGGATAAATCGGAAAGGTGTTCCCACACCAATGTTAAAACCATCAACCCAAATTCATTGCGTTCATGGCATCCTTGAGGCACCTGCACACTACTATTGATCTTGTTTTACCAGCAACATCTGTCCTATATAAAGCAGTCCAGCCCTCACCCTTTTCATTCATTTTCAGTCTAGTGGCCCCCATCAGCTCCTCTTCTGGCCGTTGCATTAGGACTTAGCATTCTAAAGAGCACCGCCATATCCATCTCAATTCCTTAAGACAGGACACAGAAATGGCTCTGTCCTCTTCAGCGATCCACAGACTCTACGGTAGCAAGAAAGCACTTATAGAAATGCACTGAGTGATGTGCGAATGAGCTCTTATGAGAACATTTTAGGGCATCTCTCAGCCTAGAATGCCACAGTGGTGCTTTTAGAGGGCGATGTGATCTATGAACATACTTGACATGCCGAAGTGTGTGATATATGGCCATGGAAATGTCCAGATCCAGCAGCTGAGCAGATGGTCGTTGTCCCTTGTTATGCGTGTATGTTCATACATATATGATTGTTACGTGTGATGATTCTGCAGGCATCCAGTCATAGTTTCGAAATAGTCTGTTATCGTTCCTTGTATACCTCCCACAGTAGCTGTGCCCTTTCTGCGCTTCATTTCTCTCTCTCTCTTTCTCTTGCTTGCTTTCCCCCCTCATTTTTCTCTCCCCACCTTAGCCAACAATCTCCTGATAAAAGTGCAGGATCGTGGGACAAATTGCCCCAACAGCTCAATGATCCTGTCAGTGCAGCGCGCCGGTTCTCACCCCTGTGACAGAGGCTATTACTCACAAATAGGTCTCTCAATAAAGCCGACCAGGCCTATGAATGGCTCATTCAACCTTTTCCGCTAAACAGGAGGAGATAAAAGGGTGGAAAAAAAATCACACAAACAATATAAATATAAATAACAAGCTTGACAATTGGCACTCAAAGCATCTCTTTACTGTGGGAATTGAATCCTGTGAATGAGCTAGTTGCATCCCTTGCAATAAGCTACAGGAAAGAGCACAAACACACAATGTCAGCAGCGTCCAATTTCATGCTTTAAAAATTGGACCCCTGTGATTCCTCTCTGAGAGTGTAGTTCATTATGTGAGACTTTTGGGGAAAGAACATTTGAGGAAACAGTTGAAATTCATGTGGGAGACTGTTTAAAAGTTACTTTGCGAGCAGCTTTGGAGGAATGAGTCACATTTCATTAGTAATCACATTTTAATTCTTGACTGACCACCTGTTGTTTCACAGCTGGGGGTGTCGACTATGAATGGCAAATGAAACATTCAACCTGCTCTTATGGCGTTGTGTTCACACAGCTTGTTTTTCTGCTGCGAGCGTAAAGCTGTTTACAAAGAATCCCTTAAAACCCAGTTCCTTAGGAAAGAATCATTACCCTTTACATTTGTTAAGTCTGTAACTCGGAGCCCACTTTCTTACAGCAACAAATGTGTGATTCATGTTTGCGCATAAAATTAGACGTCATTTGTCATTGACTAATGTGGTTTATGCTGAGGCCTGAGCAGCATATAAATCACTTGTTTCTGTCATGAATGCATGTTGACTCTGACGCTGACCCTCTTTCTGTCAGGTGCTGCTCATGACCCAAGTCCACAGCTGCCTCAGTGACCTGCCTCACCTGCTTACGCCTTCACCATATTCTTGCTGTCAAAGCCTCCCTTGCCTTTCATTTACTCTCTGCTTGATTGCGGTTTAATGATGTGATGCTACTTTTCTGTCCTATTAATTTAATCAAAAATACATAAAAAGGCTATTCATACGTAATGTGCTCCTCTATGAGCATGCTTTAAAGGGTTAGTTCACCCAAAAATGAAAATTAGCCCATTATTTACTCACCCTCAAGGCATCCTAGATGTATATGACTTTCTTTCTTCAGCCGAGTCCAATTGGAATTGTATTAAAAATGGTTCTGGCTCCTCTAAGCTTTATAATGGCGATGGATGGGTGTTTCTCTTCAACAGTCCAAAAGAAGTCCAATAAAGCGCATCCATCCATAATAAAAAGTGCCTCACATGGCTCTGGGGGGTGAATAAAGGCCTCCTGTTGCACATCGATGTGTTTTTGTAAGAAAAATATCTATATTTAAAACATAATAATCACTTTTCTCTAGCTTGCACTAACTCTCGTACATGGAAGCCGCTCCAGGCGGATGACGTGGGACGTCGGCATTGCATATGCTTGTTGTTGTTGTTGTGCTTGTTTACAGGAGCAAAGGAAGCAAAGTTTTCTGACTTTAGCCAAGGAAAACCTTGGCTTATATCAAAATCCTCCAACACTTTTTTCTTTAGAAGTCCTCATTTTGTACTTCTAATTCATGACTGTTGTTTTGTTCTCTCCACTGCGCAACTGCATGCACAACGCCGTCATCCTATGTCATTCAGACACAATACACAAATAGCTTTCGCATACAACAGTTAGCGCAAGCTAGAGTGATTATTATGTTTTAAATATGGATATTTTTCTTACAAAAACACATTGATTTGCTACAGGAGGCCTTTATTCACCCCCCGGAGCTGTGTGAGGCAATTTTGTACTATGGTTGGATGCGCTTTTTTGGACTTCTTGGACTCTTGGACTGTTGAAGAGAAACACCCACCTATTGCCATTATAAAGCTTGGAAGAGCCAGAACATTTTTTAAACATAACTGATTGTATTTGTCTGAAAGAAGTAAGTCATGTACACCTAGGATGCCTTCAGGGTGAGTAAATAATAGGCTAATTTTTATTTTTTGGTGAACTAACCCTTTAATTGTAATAACAAAAAAAAAAAAAAGAGTAGACACACTGTATCGACTTTGATTTGGCAAAAACATCATATGTTGAAACCAACATATAGGGGGAAAAATATATAAAAATATATAAAATATAAAAAAAAAAATGTATATATATATATATATATATGTAGTGATTTATTTTTCAATATTATAAAGATTTATAACTTGTATTTCAGATACTACTTTCAGATGCTACATTCATGTTAGTCATAGTATAAAATAACAGAGAAGAAAAAACTTATTTAGAAAAAAAAATATTTTTCTGCACATCAAAAATATAAATATTTTTATTTATTTATTACTTTTCCTGAAAATAACAGTTTCAAAATCATATGAATTCAGCACGAATGCTACTAAAAACTTGGCAAACTAGATTCCTTTTAAACTACATTCCAGGCTTAAAACGATTTTTTCTTTCTTTCTTTTTTCCTTTTTTTTTTTTTTTTGTTGTTGTTGTGGATGCTCTGTCATTGATCCTTATATTAGTTTAAACAGCTGGAATGAAGGGTCCAATGTAGTGTTTGTACTTTTGTATGAAAGGAAATGACATCCTTGGATAAGTAGCCATGTTGGCCGATTTGCCCTAAAACTACAGTTGAACTTTGTGAAGGTTATATTAATCCCGTCTGATTGACCAAGGCGAGAGCCATTAGAGTGCCCTCGGGCCTGTGATCTAACGCAGGCCCACGTAAAAACTGCGTCAGCAATGGCTTGTGAGCCACTGATTTTCTCATGTGGGGTGTCTGAATTAACTTGATCTCCCTCCTCCATCTCTGCCAAATATAATGTGGACGAAGCTATTTAGGTAACAATTAAGCCATGGTTTGACCAGAGCGCTGCTTGGCACAGACGCTCAGCTCATTAAGCTTTGCTTTTGATTAGGGGCTGGATTGGGGAGAATGGGGGTAATCATGACTCACCCATCATTAACATTAACATTTTAAACTTGTTTCAAAGAGAAGACACAAAAACCTCAACTTGTCTCCCCACCAGTCCTCATGCACATGCTCACATTCACACACAGCCCCCAGACAATGACCTCCCAGCTAGCCATTGATTATCAATAATGAATGTGAAACGGGGGAGAGGAGCGAGAAAGGCCTGAAGCGGGATTAGACACAGTTTTGCTTCCGATGCTCCTTGCTGATTTGTCCTTCAAGGCGGCTTTGTGAATGGATTGCTTTCATGAACGCCTCTCTACTTCTGTTCTCTCATTCCCACGTTCAGCTTCTTATCTGTCTCTGTCTTTTGATTGAGATGTCGTGTCCTCTGTCGGGATGAGAGAATAGCGAGGAGGGGTAATTAGCATCCTTGTTACCTTATCTGAGAAATCCTCTTCTTAACAGAGCGATCATTTGCTTAACACTGATAGCTTTTGAAACGTACACCGATTTCTTGTGAGCATGTGGTTGCTTGACCCTTATCACACATTTTAGTATTAATAGTATGTTATAATGGTCATTAAAGGCAATGTTCACTTCAAAATGAGAATGCTGTCATCAATTACTCATCCTCATGTTGTTCTAAACCTGTATGACGTTCCCTTTTTCACCTGGAAATTGAGCCCAGCACTGTGTACTTCCTGTTGATCTATAGAAATGTTCCCATAGTTAAAAGACATTAAAAGCAATAGAACTGAACTGTTTTAGACATTAAACTTTGTGCAGCACATCTGGAAGCACAAAGAATGACATGATGGTTAGTAAATTATGACAGAATTTTCAGAATATGCGACACTTTTCAATGAGGTCCCCATTAGTTACTGCTATAACTAACAATGAGCAATACATGTAAGTATTTACAGTGTTGATCAATCTTATGTTATCATTAGTTAAGAAAAATGCATTAGTTTATGTTAGCTCATGTCCATTAAATAATAATAACAGATACAACTTTTGATTTTAATACTGTTTTAGTAAATGTTGAAATTAACATGAACTAACAGTGACTAATATTTCTAAAGCATTTGTTAAAGGAATCTGTTACAGAATTTTCTGTAACATCTTTTTTGGTTGAATTTATCCTTTGTAAGCCCTTTAGAATTACTATGAATTATTAACTTTTTTCTATTACAAATATTTTGAGTTTAAATATTTATATACTACATGTAAACATGTAGCTGCTGTTTTTTTTGTTTGTTTGTTTGTTTTTTCACTTTTAAATATCTTTACCATTTTTAACCTTTTTTTTAATAAATAGTTTTGCTTTTTAGTACAAATATTGATTTCTTGATTTTAATCAATTCTCATTTTTACAAAGTGATGTTGATTCTTAAATCCCACAAATCGATTAGTCTAGCCTGTTTTAAGTTGTTTTAAGTGGAATATTGTAGCACACTGCCCATCGCAATAGGCTTTGTAATATTTTATTTTTGCTATGGAACGAAGTCACAGATTTCAGATTCTTACCATTTTTAATTCCGGTATTCAAAAAATAAATGCCATTTTGGTGCTGTTTAATATGGAGCGACGTGGCAGTTCAAAAGAAGCTGCATGTAAACTGATCATCACCTCTGCTTTAATACCATTTAGGCATGAAATAAACATGAATAAACATCCGAAGGTATGTTAAAAAAAAGAGTAGCCTGTCTCATGTAATCGCTCAAATCAGTGTTTCAGCTGCAAAAAACATCAGTATAACAGCTTGTAAACAAACATATTCGGTGACCATAAACTCAAATGAATTCTAGAGAGAAGCATTTTGCTAAATATATGCACTGTATAACATATTCATTATAATTATAATTTCATTGAGAACATTTGGCATGTACTGTACCTGATATATATCCAGAATAATCGATATTGAGTTGAGTTAAATCAAATCAGAAATCAAATCAAATCGAAAGCTTGTGAGTCAGAATAAAACTGAAGTGTGAAATTTGTGACAAAAACCCAGCCCTAGTATATAGTCTTACAATTAATATCCATTAGGTTTTAATGACTAGTATTACTTTCTGAAAGGCCTCTGTTTATGAAAGCACTTTCGTCATAAGATGACGAATACCATATACTGTATCTTGGAAGTATTTTTTTTTTTTTTACAGTATTTTGCATTGTGTCGCAATACATAATTAAGTCAGCGTGTGCCAGAACAACTGGGTTAAGGACGCTGAAAGGAATTTGACTTGACTTTGACTTTACAAAAAATAAATAAATAAATATTTAATTCCAGCAACTGATTGTAGATCAAAAAAAATAATAAAGTGACAACCATGTGTTTTTTTTGGGGCGGGGGTGGGGGGTGGGGGGGGATTGGCATGTTTCACTTTTATAATTAATGTTAGAAATGTTCATTGTAAATTCACACATCTGCAGCACATTCTTCCAATAGCTGTTGGAAGCATCTGTGTGGCTTTTGGCCAGCAAGACAACTGGCAATGCTCACAATGATGATTTCTCACTGCGAAAGATGATTCCCTCCATGGCATCGTCCTATTCACATCACACTTGTTCAGTGTTTTTCTTACAGTTAACTCATGAGCGCCTCATTTGAAATGTTACATGCTTTGCTCTTGGAGTGATTGACAAGTATTCTTGACAGTAGAAAGGACATTGTTAAACATCTGCTTATCTGTGAATTCATAGAGGCTGAAGTCATGAACATCAAACACTTTGAGGTCCACAAAAATCACTTGTCCGTGAAAAGCTTAATCCGCTGTAAAAACATCTAAAGTTTGTGTTTGTTTTAAAAGAAAACACACCTGCCAACTCAATGAATTAAACACCTTGACTCAAAATAGAGCTGATTACCTTGTTCAAAAAACTTTTTCAACAAAAGCAGTGCACAATGCATCCATGTGGCCTTTTTAGAGTATTTTCTCGGCATTATACATTTGCTCTCTTTAGAT
This sequence comes from Labeo rohita, assembly GCF_022985175.1. Lineage (NCBI taxonomy): Eukaryota > Metazoa > Chordata > Actinopteri > Cypriniformes > Cyprinidae > Labeo > Labeo rohita. The sequence continues at coordinate 30,827,196 of NC_066875.1, read as the reverse complement.
ATCAGATCAGAGTTTAGGTAAAATTAGAAAAGGACTTCAAATGAGGTGGCAGATATTCTCTCATTATTGTGTGGGCTGCTCTCACTAATCTAATATTGTTGTAAAAGCAAGTTACGACTGTGAAAACGCTCTTTATTTATGTTCCATCTATTTGAGGATATTAAACGTGGCTGATGGACTGTGTCTAAGATGTCTCCATCTCCTTGTTTCCTCAGAACCACTGGTACAAATTAGAGTGTTTATGAGAGCTATTCCCAGGCCCAGCAGACAAATTTGCTGCACTAAATCGGTAACCTACGGGGTATTTCCTGTGTAGTCTGTGTTAAATTGCATATGATTAGCAGGGAGAGTTATCCTCCACCACTATTAATGTCAGGCGCTTAGTCCAAAGCTTGAAGGAGAGTGCAGTGTAGTAATGCTACATGATTACAGCGAAGTAATGTAGCTATAATTGTAATAACCGTTGAAAATGACTTGAATTTGTTGTGTTTAGAGGTGATATGAATAGAACGGCTACTCTGGTAGTTTATGCTAAGAAATGTAAAAATACATTGGCAGTGGTGCAAGATGTGCTTACATGCTATGATATGTGGATGTGTGCAACTGTAAAAGATCAAATTGATCAGATATTAAGTAAACAGTCAGTCATGTTTTAAGTGAACACGTAAAGACAGGGCAATATATCTGATTTGTCAAAGTAAATCCATCTTTGCCATGTAAATGGAGCTTAATAGATCTTCCACTGTCTTCTATGTCACTAATAATCAGGAATATTGACAAAAAATAAGAAAATCGCTCACTGCTCTTGTCTGGATGACTAGCAGAGCTCTTACAGTTACATGCTTAAATTCTTAATGCACTTTTTGTTTCAGTTTACTTGCATTGTGTTTCTTTTTTTTATTTTACACTTGACTATTTACTATTTATTTGCATTAATACTTAACTTTTTAAATTTTTAAACAGATGATGCATGACTAATTTCCATATGTAGCTCAAGAAAGTGCATGTCCCTTTTACAGTATTTTATTGCATTTTGCTATAAAAAAGATGCTTAAATTTCATTTTCTCTTTGTGTTTTTCTCACCGGTATTTTTTTCTTCTTCGTTTTGACCTCTCTCATAGACTGGGCCTTGAGGTTGCTTGTCCTTATGTTCTGAACACATCACACACGGCTGTTTTTTTTGTCTGACAGATTTGAGGTCTGGATTGGCCATTGGCCAACAGCCTTTATGATCCTCACTATAACTCATACATATGTTCCAGCTGTTGGGTCGTGTATGGTGACACCAAACATTCACTTGAATATCTGAAATATTTGAAACATGCTTGTTGGATACGCCTGCAAGTCCAAACCTAGTATGCAAGAATAAATAATGAAGGAAATGCTTAGCGGAAGATATACAAGCCATAACACAGGATCTGTGTTTTGAAGAGTTTTTCTGTAAATGCTGTTGAATGATTCCTAGATTTGTTGTTGTAATCGATGACAGGGACACTGACAGTCAGCTGTCAAATTTGAACACTAAATTTTGCCATGAGAGTCTTAAGAACTTTTAGTGTAAGTTACTAGAACAGTGTGGAGTAAGTTACAAACTCTTTTTCCCACTTTGATCTTTTCTTTCTCTCCCTTCCTCTATCAGTCTCTCTAAAGCTTTTGCAAGGAGAGCTGATCGTGCAACATTGCGTCCTAATGTTTCACCCATTTAATTATTCAGGAGAACCCCCAATGGCCGTATGTCACTGGCTCTGCCACGCTGACAGGCCTGGTATTCGTCACCTTTTCAGTCTGTCTCCTGAAGACACTGCACTCTGTTTAGCATCCCCCCCTCTCTTCCCCTTATTCTGTCAGTGTTGTGGTCAGTAACCAGTCTGAGCAGTCTGTGTCTTCTTGGTGGGAATGAAATGACCCAGACCTTTAAAGTTGTGTGTGCGTGCAATTCATTTTTTTCACATAACATCTGACAGACTAGTGCTTCATTTTGGTGAAAACTGCCATTTTCCATCTGTTATCTATATACATGTAGGTGCCAAACTTTGCTAAAAAATTGACTGAATTTCATTTTAAGTTACTGTTTTTAAAGATTTATTTATGGGCTTTTGATGCCTTTATTTGTACAGGACAGTGTAGAGTAGACAGGAAAGCATCGGGTGAAGAGAGAGGGAAATGGGATCGGCAAAGGACCACAAGTCGGGATTCGAACTCGGGTCTAACTAACCGCGAGGCTATTGGCACCGACAATTTATCAAGTTAACTTTAAGGCATTTTCAGTTCATAATGGCACACAACTCTTTTTGTAATTCATTTATATAATAGTTTACAAAACAAGTAGTGTTATAAAGAATATGCATCTAATTAATTAATTGTTTGCTATTCATTTTGCGATTAAAAACAAGTCAGACATCTGCAGTACTGAGGTTGCAAGCATCATACATCTTAGATTATGATTAAGAGCCTTCTTTGGAAACATATAGTTAACAGGAGGACGAGATGAACAGAAACACACTGTCATTCATCTTTTTAGTGGGAGGATGAAAAGACAGTAGAGCAAAGCTTTGTTGGATTCTCTCATTGGCAGGAAGAGGATCTGACACATTTTCCCCCTGCAGCACTGAAAAAAAGGAAAGTCAAAAAAAGGAAAAGACGGAGAGTGTGTCTGCACCAAGCAAAGTTGAAAATGAACCTACGCAATACACACTCTATTTTTGAAGAATCTATTTTCACCCAGGTGGATATAAATTTGGTGGTGACTCGGATCCAAGAATAGTTTAACGGTGTGTATTTCAAGCAGAGGGGAGAAAGCTGGGAATAGCTGGCATCGGCCTATTTGTTTTTAGTTTTAAATGAGTGCGTTCGGAGGAATGCGTGACTGTGAATCACACACCTCCCTCCCCTGTTTGCTGACCTGATGTGACTAACATCTAAAAGCTGAATCCAAACTCAATGATTTATTTTTGACCACAGACTAATCTTGGAAGATTTTAGTTTATCCCTCTTCAAGCTGTCAATTATTGAGTCTCTGTGTGCACAAGATTTCTCGTCTGTTCACAAGCATGGCCACCTATTTGTGTACACCTGCAGAGTTATTAATATTAGTAGTTTTTTTTTTCCTGCATGTAATTAATTCAGCTCCATTGTGCAAGTCAAATCTACTCTTTATATTCATTGTTTTAGGTTAGGGTTAATTTCATAATACTGAATTGCACATATGTCTTTGTTTAACACAGAATTACCTCTGGTATTTTTTTATAGCATTCTGCAGCATTTCTCCCTTGCTGAAAGTATAAAATGACTCTATTTGTCTCCCTGCATGTATATATGCTTGTCGGGCTGCCATCAGAGGCGGCGTGTGGCTGTATTAGAGAATGGAGCAGATCGAATGCAGAAGATAGCTCTCTGCTCCTCTGCCTTTATTTGAGCTGCTGCTGACTTTGTGAATGGACCTGTGCTCCTCCCATTTTTCAGGTGCTGTCCTCCTATTGGCTGAGAGATCTCCGCAAGCAAACTGCAACATCACAGCACTCCAAGTTCCATTAATGGCTTGCTCTCTCATTCTCATCCATGCTCTCTTTTGCTCTCAGCCCGTTCCTCATCTCTTTGTCTGCTTCTCTATGTCTTCCCAATTCTGTTTCTTATTCTCGGTATAGCCTTTGTTTGTAATTCTCATTATGTCTTTGTTTTCTCCGTCTCCGTCTCTCCATCACTCTGTTACCATGTCACGGGGTGGGAGAAAAAGGGAGGGAGGGAAAGGGAAGAACCAGCCTGGAGAAAGAGGTCTGCACCACATACAACATTCAAATGGATTGCTGACATCAGCACATCAATAATTAAAAGGTTTTATTCATAGCCTGGAAGGGAGAAAAATCAATTGACAAATCACATATTCACTTTGAGTTACTTCAAACATCACGACAATTAGAATGCAGGAAACAGAAGGTGCTGTTGGCTGTATGAGTGTGTCTGTGTAAACAGAAGCGAACTACAAAAATGTGAGTCTGTGTGGCAAGAATGTTACATGTAACCCTGTTTTCTATATATAGTCACACAGTAATTTTGCACACGGGAACTGGGCTGCCATCCGTGATTTAAGTCAATGGCGAGAAGAGGAATAGCAGACATAACACCCATAGAAACGGTGAGTCACACGCCTTTTTATAACTGAAGTATTTAGCGAAGATGAACCACATTTTTCTCCTGCACTTCATCATTTAGTGTACGCTGATGAATCGCTCATTACATTTGAGCGGCCACTGTTCAGATCTCTCATTAGGAACTAAGAGATATGATGGACTGAAGATGATGACAGAGACCTGTTTCTATTACAGCCTGCATCGCATCATCTATCTTTGGTAAAACTAGGACAAAACAATAGGATGACCAGTTTTGCTGATATTTATTATGCTGTCATCAGTCATTAATTTACATTCTGTGTGATTCTCACAGTTCTGGAGTAATGGCATATAAAAATATTTACCATTGTGAGGTAATCATTGTGAGTATGTTCTTGTGCGAGTATGAGACTGACAAAGCCAGCTTAGTTTGGCTAAAGTGTCATCACAACTCTCAACACTCAGCTTGAAAATTAATAATTTATTCTGGACTGCATGCACATAAAAGTGTGACGCTTGCAGCGGACAACCAATCACTAGAAACATGGAGGGAGGCAGAGTGATTTACTTTCAGCTGATGTACAAGAGATCATCCTGAAAAATGGAGTTTCAACACATATTCGCAGAAAGAAGCAACACCATTTCTGCCACAGAAGCTTTCTTAAAGGAGACCTAATATGTCCCTTTTAACAATATGTAATATAAGTGTCAGGTGTCCCTAGAATGTGTCTGTGAATTTTCAGCTCAAAATACCCCACATATAATTTATTATATCATTTTGTGGAAGCAGAAACACACTGTTTTCGTGCATGTCTCTTTAAATGCAAATGAGCTGTTGCTCTCCGCCCCCTTTTTTAGAACAGAGTTGTGCCTTTATAGCTCGTATCAGATACTCTGCCAAAAAAACATCTGTTCAGTTCTGATTATCATGTCTATCGTGCTGAAATCACGAGTTTTAAACCATATTACTTTAAACTTCTGATATGGGGTTTTCTGAGCGTACACATCTGAAGCAACTTCTCTAAACTTCTCTAAACTAAACTTCTCTTTCATGTCTTGTTGCGCTTAAACACTAAAAAAGTTACAAAAGCAGTCAGTTATGTCAGTGAAGGTAAACAACTGGGAAAGAAATGTTTATATTAGATCTGTGTGGCAGCAGTGTAATATACAGTAAATAAATCAATAAATCCACTGCTCTCTTGTCTCCTCTGAGGCTGGGACTCTAAATAGTGTTCTGTGCTCATCTGTGCAGCCAAAGACAGTACAGTTAGCATGCTTTCCTCTAACTTTTGCCATTGCGTTAGAACTGGTAAACCGTTGCCACTAGCAAAAACAATGGCGTGGTGGGTGGAAACGTGCAGATTAAGGACGGTAATATTATTATAAGATCCCCTGTCTTCGTCACAGGGAGAACAAAATCTAATGCACTAGTTTTTTTCACATGCTTGCAGTAAAAGGCTTATCAAAACAAAGCTACTGGGTTGTCCTTTATTTTTCTGTATATTTTCTGGATGGTAGATGCACTGGGGACCAGATTAAGATGTTTTTTTGATACAGGATTTGTGAGTGATTTGTACAGGAGCTATTAGCTGTGATTCAGATACATATGGCCATATTAGTAGTTGTACAATATGTGTGATTTGCAGTACGGTCTGTTATCTAGAACACGCAGCATATGTTACTATGGTGATGTACCTCAGTCAAAAGTTAGCAAGACTGCTCAAACTAAACTTAAATGTAGCTAAACAACCGCTAACAGGCCTTGGGTCACTCTGCCTCTGACAGTCTTTCGATTAGTTTCAATGAAGCTATTTTTAGATGGATCGCAATCACAAAATAATTTAACAGCTGGAAGTAAATAGCAAAATATGTTGAAGTGAAGAGGCTGTAGATATATCTGTTTGGGCAGGAGAGAGATGCTGCTAGTGCTGTGTTTTCAGCACGGTGGCGGGGGAGTGTTGATTTATCACTGGCAAACAGAGTGGAGCTTGACTGCTTGGCGGGGAGCGGTGATGAAAACATACATCCAAATGAATGAGTGTCAGGGATTAATCAAGCCCTGTCCTCAGGTCTGGAGACCCGATCATAACTCATTCCATAAAGTTTGCAAGGAAACGATAATCTCAGAGAGTCAATTAGGCTGAGTGCTAATGTGTCTGAACTGCTGCTTAGCCGCTGAGAGTAGGGGCTGGGCCAGTGTGGGTGAGAGAGCTGTGATGTGTAGAGAATTGCCCCTATCACCATCAATCATTGCTAAAGAGGAAGGTGTGACCGGGTAGTACATCACTCTGTCTTTAGTCACGCTAACTAGAGGTTTAAATCTGTGGTTGCTGCACTGTTACCTGCCATTTAGCAGATACTTTTCATCCAATTAACTTATGGCGAACTCACTGAATGAATAGTTCCCCTGAGGCAGCAAGGGGTTAAACACCTTGCTCAGTTACACAGTAGTGATAGGGCAGGATTGTGATCTTAGTAACTCTGCTGTTAAAGATACTGTAGCCCTGCTTGGGACTGAACCAGCAACCTTTCTGAGAGCTGTTCAGAAGTGGTGTTTTTGAATGACTCTTTTAAGTGAACAGATCATACTGCCATTCAGTGGTTCTTGTTCACTGATGTCTCTCTTTTTTCTTAAGGACAGTGGGTAAGTTTGAAGTATTTGACTGCTTTGAAGGCTTTTCCACCTGTCTTGCGAAAGATGTGTAAACGTGACTCAAGACTAATTTATTACAATGACACTGAAATGTTATTGAACCCCAGTATGAATTTTAGCCAGTTTTTGTTTTTATTGTATAGCGTGATAAAAGAAAAGTCAAGCTCTGCAGGTCACACAATTGAGGAAAAAATATATCTGCCTTCTTATTTGTGAGGAAAACACTTAAAGGAATAGTTCACCCAAAAATGAGAATTCTGTCATTAATACACACCTTCATGTCGTTCCACACCCGTAAAACCTTCATCTTCGGAGCGCAAATTAAGATATTTTTTATGAAATCCGAGAGCTCTCTGGCCCTCTGTAGACAGCAACACAACTACCACGTTCAAGGGCCAGAATGCTTTTTGCATACAAAGAAAACTAAAATAATGACTTTTTTCAAGAATTTCTTATCTTCTGTGTCAGTCTTCACCGTGCGTTTACAAGAGTACCATGACACATGCGTGTTGTGTTCACTTTTTGACAAATTTCTTTGTTTCTACTAAATGCATAAATGTTAATCAGCATAAAATTAACATTTTTCTATTTACTAAACGTATATTAAAGATCTTGTGGACAATTTCATCAGTGCATATGTATAATTTTCCCTTTTTTAACCTTGTATTAGCTTGATCTTCCAGTGAAATTATAGTGTTTTCTCTAGTGATATATGTAGGACTTTAATTTGCTTAAGCTGAGTTTGCATTTTTTTTTTCTTTTTCAATAATCCTTCATATTTGTCACCAGTGGCAGATTAAGACTCTTTGGTGCCCCTGGGCAAGGACACCTAAAGTGCCAACCCCCCCATACTCCACCCATACTTTTTTAATTTGCAAAATTTCATATTAATAAAGTTATCTGATAACAGAAGGCTACAAGTAGAGCTCAAGTACAAATCCTTACAAAATCAGGTAATCACTTTTTTACAGTGTACCTAAATTATTTATAATTTGTGAACCCAACTCTTATGGTGCGTTCACACCAGACGCGAATGAAGCATTAAGCGCGAGTGATTTACATGTTAAGTCAATTCAAAGAGGCGATAGATATCCTGTGGCGCAAATTGAGCGTTTGGTGCGCGTAATGTGTGATTCGCACAAGTTGAAAAATCTGAACTTTGGCGAATATTTGCGCCGCGTTAACCAATCAGGAGCTTGCTCTAGTAGTGACGTGATTACGACATGGTGAGCGGAGGCAGAAATCCGAAACAACAATGGAGGACAAAATCATCGTCGCTGTATGTGGATACCCAGAGCTGGGTACGATTACATCTTCGTACTTTTATAGAAACAGGAATAAAAAGGATCTTGCTTGGAAGAAAGTGAGTGAGGAGGTCGGAAAATCTGATAAGTTGTAAAAAATGCTTTTTACACAATTTGAGCAATATATACATATTGAGACTACAAGCTAGCTAAAGCCGGTGAATTGGTGTCCTGAAGGGAAATCCTCCCACTGACACGGGACAACAGGTCATCAAACTGGGACCGGCTCAGTCGGAAGTACCGCTGAAAGCGTCCATCATCCAGGCGCAGCTCCTGAAGGAATTGGTGAAACTCACCAAGCTGGGTGTGCCTCTGAAGGATCTAATGGACCCAGACACAGCGCTGAACGAGTTTACGCCATTTTTCAACCTTCCATAGCACATAAAGCGCAGATAACCTCTCGACAGCCATTCCGCAATGAGACTGGAGCCGCCTGGCAGAAGCCCCACCCATGACGGGAATTTGTGTCTGTTGTGAAGTGAATTTCATGCGCGTATGAAGCGAGTAAACTCAAAATGTTCAAGCGTCCAACTATGCGCGAATAGGACGATTTATTCACGCAGGTCGCGTCTGGTGTGAACGCAAGTCGCGTCTGGTGTGAACGCACCATTACAGGTGTAATCTGTTCTAAGATTAGATATAAATCTGAACAGTATGCAGCAAATTCAAACGTTTTAACTAGTGAAGCCAACTGTTACAGTTGTAATAATAATCCAATCTGTTAATCTCATCAGACTCTATGGCCAACAAAGAAAGTGTGGATAGTGTTTTTAGAATCATTATTGATTCTATTGATATCAAATTTTTTATTCATTTATATTTAATTTACAAAATAATGGTTGAGTGTTTTACTCCCTTCAAAGAAAGGTGTAAAATGGGTGTTTTCAGAAATGTGACAATGAGTGCATGGTCTTGTTGCAGGGATGGGCAGTATTTCAAATACATACATTTGAAATACAATATACTGTTGACATGGTTTTGTGGACCAGGGTCACATATGTATCTTTTGACCTTGTCAGTCTTTCAGTGAAATGACAGAGTTCTCTCTGTTGGCATATGCGGGACTTCTGCAGTCATATAAATTTGAGTTTGCAGCTTTTTTTCTTTTTCAATAATCCTTTACATTTGTAACAATCTGAAAGATCTGCTGCTACCTCCGTTTCATTGTAACTGTTTCAACACAATAAGACTTGTTCCGTTGTGAGTGATTTGGTGCTGTTGATTGTATTTTATTGACTTTTGTTGTCAGGTGTCCTTGAGTGCCATGAAAGGCGCCTATAAAAGGTATTGTTGTTATTATAATTATTTTATCCAGTGATTCAGTGACTGAACAACATACAAAATGCTCTATTACCGACATCTACTGGCATAACTACTGTATGTAAACTATGTAATCTTTACGTAATCACTGAACTAATCATTGAATCAGTCTGAATGAATCTTTCTGGTAAATAGATTCAAAAGATTCAAGTAAACTGCCTGGGCTTAGTTACTGTAACAATTCCGACTTGAACCTGCATCATCCTGCATGTGAGCTACCACTGTGCCACAGACCATAATATGGCTTTCTATCTTGAGGCTTACTGTCTCTGTTCAATCCCACACTTTAATGCCACTACACAAGAGAAAAGTTTAATTCCTCGGCCTAGGGATACAGCACACTTTCAGGAAACGATTTGCTAAGCCCTCGGTTAAAGTGAGAGATATTAGCAAGACTGACGCACTGATGACATGCGAGCGTAGCACCATGCAGTTAATGGGAAATGGGATCTGCAAAGACAAGGAACACTCAAGCTCTCTCCAGCACACTACAGTGACGCTCGGTCATCAAACAAAAACATCAAGGCATCATCAAGAGGGTACATGGTGTGTGTGCGCAGGTGCGTTGCCATCTTCTTGAGTGCCACTGAGAAAGGCTATGAATGTATTTGTCAGTCTTTTTGGAGGAACTTTGAGAGTCTGTTTTCATGCCATTTCATGTCTTTAGAAATGTGATTTTGTGTGCGTGTGATGCGCTCAACAGTTTGCCCTGCGCAAATCTCGTCAAGGAGAGAAAGATGAGGGAGAGAGGAGAACTGTGAGGGGAAGATGTGCGTAATCCTCATTTTTTATTGATGGAAGAAGGCGGGTAGGGAAGGAGAGAAATAAAGAGAAAGTGGGGGGGGACAAGAGGCAGAAATGTTTTTAGCACTTTTCCTTCACATTGAAGCTATGTGGATCACAACTAGTGCCACTATTGGTGATATGCAGAGCCCTACCCTGTAACATGAACCGTTTAAAGCACTCACGCACACGTAGACGTGCACATTCGCAGCGTGAGAGAGAGAGTGAACAGGATGTGTCTGAATGAAGGGTGAAGTGTTTTCTCCCCCTACTGACTAAAAGCAATCTGCTTCTTCGCTCATATTTGACCAACGTGCACTTGCGGCCACACGCGCGCGCCAGCATGCCTCAGCGGTCAAGTAAAGAGAAAAAGAATGTTCAGGAGACAATAACACAGAATAATAAACAAGTGAGAACTAATGGAGTGTCATTTATCTTCCGCATGCATTTCAGTCCATGATCTCATTACTATAAAAATAACTTATGTTGCAAAACTGTCAAACATGATCTGCTGTTCAGTTGCGTGCTTTTATGTGTGTCTGTGAACTGGTATAAAAGGTTAACTGTCTTCCTATGTTTCTGCAGAACATCCTGTTGTATTCACCTCTCTGTGACCCCTTATTTGTTGGATTATGAAATACTACCAGCAGATCCTCATACAAAATACAGGTAGGCCCAGTTAAGTCATTAGTTTATATTTTTCTTTTCTAAAAACACAGCAATATTTATTTATATATTGATATTTTCTGTATGAGTGTGAGTGCTGCTGTAGTGAGTAAACACATCCCAATAAATTCATTCGACATACCTGGGGGATTTAAAGGGATAGTTCACTCATAAATGAAATTTCTGTCATTAATTACTCACCCTCATGTAGTTCCAAACCTGTAAGACCTTCACGTAGTGCTTTCTTTGCACACAAAAAGTATTCTCGTAGCTTCATAACATTACGGTTGAAACACTGATGTCACAATGGCTATTTTAACAATGTCCTTACCAAGTTTCTGTGCCACGTTTCTGGAAATTAAGTGTGCTACCTGATTTCCACTGATATTGTATACTATCTGAAATGAAGTGAGCTGGATGTTGACATCACTGAATTCAATGATGAATTGCCTTTAACTGAAAATTGAGTGTTTACTGTTGTCGTTTCACATTATTGACACACTATTTCCTATTTAATACTGTAAAACTGCTTTGACACAATCTGTATTGTTAAAAGCGCTATATAAAAAAGGTCACTTCACTTGACTTGACCGTGGTAGTTCCCTTGCTGTCTATGCAGGGTCAGAAAGCTCTCAGATTTCATCAAAAATGTCTTAATTTGTGTTCCGAAGATGAAAGAAGGTCTTACATTTTTGGAACGATATGAGGGTAAGTAATTAATGACAGAATTTTATTTTTGGGTGAACTATCCCTTTAAGACAAGTTGTAGGCTGTCTTAACTTTAAGAGGTTATTTGTGGCGATTTTTAAAAACATGGAATTCAAGTTCTTCTTAGGTTTTCGTAAGGGAACAAAACAGAACATTTTTAAAAAAATGTTTTTGGGAATTCAAAATATTATTATCTTAAGTTAGAAAATAAAAGTAAAAAGAATTTATTTCTAAACTGTATGTAATTTTTTGACTATACTTTAACATAACAAATATATTTAGAAATATTTAGGAAACATTTTAAGTTCTCCAAAAAACAATCCTACACAGGGTTGCCAGGTTTTCACAACAAAACTCAAAACTAGGCCAAAACTACACTGTAATAAAAAATTCCTTAAAATTTTTGGTTAAAAAACAGCAGTTGTGGTTGCCAGAATTTTACAGTAAAAAATATGGTACCAATGTTTTATGTTTTATGCTTTTATGGTTTTAACTTAAATTTACATTTAAATATGGTGATTTCATTAACTGATATAATGATAATGTACCAACCTATTGAAGTACTAAAATCTGTTTTGTCCCTTTTAATACACTGATAACCACCAAAAGTAGGTGGTGATGAAAAAATCACATGATTAACCAAAGCCCATAACAAGCAGCTTTTAAATAGGAACATATATAGACAGTGCACAGTGTCATTCACACATACACTAAACACCATCATGGTAACACACATCAAACTGAAATAATGCATTAATTTAACAACATTAGATGTAACATACAACGCTAATGTACAAAACTAATAAGAAAAAAACTAAGAAAAAACAGTTATTTTAACAAAAAAAAAACATCAAATAAAAAAAGGATTGCATGGAATTCTGGGAATGTCAATTTACGGTTATTCACTGTACATTTTACATTCTTTTTCACTTCCGGAAACGGTATACTAGCGTAAAATTACATGCAATGTCCAATACAGCTTTTTACCGTATATATTACGGGAACTTACCGTTAACCATTTAATGGGATTTTACTGTAGCATTTGTACAGTTTTTTACAGTTAAATTCACATCATTTTTTACGGTGTAGCACAGTCACATTTCGAGGGGGGTAAAATTGATGTTTTTTGGAGGCGCTCCCCTGGGACAGTTTGCATTCCAGGGGCTAAATATAACGTTATAGGGGTCGCTTCAACACATGGACATGAAAAACAACCCGAGGCAACAATGTTAAAGTAGCTCAATTCCACAGGAAAACTGCAGACTTGACAACACTGATCCTACAGCCAGTTATTCTATTTTGAAACATGTGTTCCATGTCAGAATATCTGTTTTTGTTTTGGTCTGTGTGATTCCACCCACTGCCAATTTAGCCAATAGTATTTCGACACCCAGGTTGGCCACTTGGCAGAAAGCACAGCGTATTACAGCCATAGAAGCTAGCAAATTAACTGGGTCAGAGATTTCTGATTCTACCCGACCTAAAAAGCTTCGGCACCCTTCTAAAATCCATCCATCAGAACCATATTAAAACGTGAGGAAATCAACTTCCATTGTTAACTGTTCTCGTTTCTCTTATGTGTCTTCAATCTGGCATCCCATGTGAGCGTTGAGTCCGAGAATAAGGGGGCGGGAGAAACAGTATTTTGAATCTGGACTGCAGTACTGATTTCAACCTCTAGCTGTCAATACATACGCCACCTTTAAGCCATTTCTGCAATATGGAAAAAGTCAGTTCCAAAGTGTGTTAAGTTGGCTTGATTCTGTGTCTCTTGCACTCTCTCCATCATGCTCTCTATCCTGAAAAGTGATTATGATATGGTATGATGTAAATTGAATTTACAGCAATACTATACTTGGAAGATGTAGTGTGGTGTTTGTGTGCTGTTCTAACACAAAATACATGGAAAAACAGACCTCTGTCTTCCCAAAGCATACCTAATCAAAGTTTAATTTATTTTTCATCAGCAATAGGTCTACTAAATCCTGATCAAATAAATGGCAGAGTCTGTCTATCTGTCTGCATGTCTTCTAAGCACATCTCATCACATTTATACAAGTCGGTGCATCTTTGTGTGTGTGTGTGTGTGTGTGTGTGTGTGTGCATTTTTGTGGAGTGTTTGTACTTTGAATCTGACATGAAAAGGCACTTCCATGCCCAAATATTACCTTTCTATAAATAAGAGGATGACGTCAAACAACATTTATCTCAGTTGGCCAGTTTACCATGACCCCCCCTGGAGTATACATAACAGAGACAGGAATGTTTTGGGCTGAGATGAGATATGAAGGCCTCATTCTTCTGACCCTCAGACCATCAGTGAGTCAGTCTTTCATTCTCCGACGTCCTTTGGATGTAAATATTACTACCATTCATCTCGGCTCGTCTCTCATTCAGCTGCCGCTACAACAGGAGCAGCAGTAATAAGGTTCTGAGATAGAGTGGAGGTGTGTGAATGCTGAAGGTCATGGTAATTAAATAGCAGTCAACGGCTTACGTCAGGATAATGCGAATGTATTATGGGATTGTGAACACAGAGCTGGTTCTTCAGCAGTGACATCTCGCATGCTGGCCCTCAGACTGATTCCAGGAAGTTTTTTTTTTTTTTTCTTGGCCTTCATTTGGGTAACGGATTGGAATTGGGATTAAAAACAGATTATCACACTTAATGCCATCTGGACATGGCTCGCTGTAATGACTTTATGTGGCATTAACCCCAGAAAAGGACTCGTTCAATACTTAAGTGAATTAGAAAAACTAATGTGAGCACTAACTAATTGAACCAATCAAGACTTTACACGAAGACTGCAATGAAAAACCCATTTCGCTGACTTTCCAGCTTCAGGCCTTCAAACAGAGACAAACAGATCAACTAATTGAACGTTTTTAAGACTACGTTTATAATACTTCATGCTTCCAGTCAGAAATGGTAAAGTATTTGTACATTTACCAGTGTTTACCAGTTTTTCCAGGGCTAAGTGACATTCAGAGACAGAAAAAAGCTTCTTGACAAAGGATACTGGGAATTTCTGTCTAGTCTAGTCTCAGGAATGCTGGAATAGAGAGAGAGATACAGAATTAGAAAGACGGGAAGGAAAGAACTGTGGGGCAGTAGGCTTTTAAGTTGCTTGAGACATCTTTGAGATCATGATATTTAGACTAAAGTGATGTAATATAAACATCTTGAACTAAAATAGAAGGTCTGTGATTCTAAGCACAGTTTGCTCATCCCCTGCTGTGTGAGGAAACATTCCAAGAATTCCTCATAGGTGTCTGTGTTACACAATGTTTGAGTGATATTCATAAATATCACTGTAACTACAGTACATTAGTCAGGGTTGTGATCTATTGCCTTATATAGGAGCTCAACGTTCATGTGATCTTTTTACGAGCTAAAGTGCACATGATTGTGTATAATTTCTGTGCCACAAGTGGTGTCAGATGGAAGTACAAATCTGGATTAAACATAGCACTGACTCCAGAAATAGCATCATTTGAGGCAGAACTACCTGTTTGTCCAACCAGTGACAGGCAGGGGGAGTGTTTTAAAGTTTCAAAACAAAACATTTTTTTTTTGGCTTTCATCTTTGTAGTGATGTTTGGTGACGCAGACATTACACACTTTTAAACACTGAACATAGTGCGGCAACTTAAAAATATAGAATGGGTTATGTCACAATACAGGTCACATAATATAAATTCTTTGCGCCTAGATGTTTCTTTTTCTTTCTGAAGAACTAGAGAAGAAAACTGAAAGTATTTATGTAATGTAAAAAGCTTCTACTAAGGCATAAGGGTTTAAAACCTTTCATTCTACCTGGAACCAGACCGTACAGTCATAATGTCAGAAATTCTAAAAGTCCTTAAATCACTTTAACCTGCTCACCTTTAAAAGCCTGTAGGAGATCTCTCTCTCTCTCCCTCTGTATTCTTCATCAGCCAAATAACTGATGACTTTGCATGCATACACATCAGTAACCATGCTGCTGGCCCATGTTTGACGAGTGAACAGCTCTGAAGGTCAGTACAAAGATTCTTTAGAAGTTTCAATGGGTATCACATACACTTGGCTGGTTTACAAAACATCCTGCTACATATATATATGTGTATATATATATATATATATATATATATATATATGACTGTCAGAACCAGGGTTGTGCACCATTCAGAACTGAATTAAGAATAGGCCTGCTGTTTTTAAATTGTAATTTAAATCTTGAATTTTGGAATTTGAAATGGGGTTGCAAACAGCAATTGAGAATGGGTTTAAATTAGTTGAAATTCAAGTAACTTACTATGTAAATTATCTAAGTAAGTTTGTTTGAATGTTTGAAATTTTGAATGTTTGAATGTTGACTTTACAGACATGTTGTCACGGTTTGGTTGCAAATAAAACTAAATAAAGAAATGGATTTTAACTTAAACCATAAACAAAAAACTTAGGAACACTTCTCAGAACATACTAAACCATTGAAAACAGAACTCTGTTTAATGGCTGCATCTGAAATCACAATCTACGAGTAGGTACTTCTTTTGAATAAGTATTTACTTCACGTTTGCCAAAAAAGTATGTTCTAAATAGTATGAATGTGTATAATCCCGACATACCACAACATGTGATGATCTATCAGTATGAGCTGCTTCACTTTGCTGCCAATCACAAATCCTCTCCTGTGGCCTCATGGGATAGTAAAGTGTCCATTGGATGGGCACTTTAGAATCTTGTCGGAAAATTGTCCTGTAATGTTGCTTTTCCACTGCATTGTATAGCTTACTTTTGGGGGGGTTTCCACTGTGTACAGTACCTACCCTAGTGAAAAATAAATATACTAAAATGTATTTAAAATACATTTATTTCATGCTAAGTATTCTACAAATACATTTACATATTATGTACTTAATAAAAATACCCTGCAATTGTACATTTTGTATACTAAACTTATATATTTTAAGTCTGCTAAATTGGAACAACTAATTTTGTTCTTAATGTACTTTAATTGTGCGAAAGGAGTGCCTAAAGATGTACTTTTGCAACTATTGCAAGTATACTTTAGGTACAGTTTAAGTATTTGCATTTAGACACATGTGCATTGTGCACAAGTAGTACTCCAAATAAAGTTTAATTACAATTTTTATATCAGCAAGTCTTGAGTGATATGTCAGTAAATATGTTAATAGACTTGAACTATACTTAGTATAAAACAAATGCATTTTAAATCTATTACTTTTTTACTAGGGTAGTACAACCTCGTTTGACGTTCCAAGCGAGCCATACGGATACTAAAATGTGACGTGAAAACACTGCACTAGACAGTTTTCAAGTGATTTTGGATGCAGCCTGTTAATTGTAATTCAGTAAATTCCTCTTCTTGTCATTCCACTTCCTGTGGGACGTGACTAATTCAGTCAAAGTTTCAATGCAGGCACTGAAAAAGAAGCCAATTCATTAGTTCTGATTTTTGCCCAACTCTGGTCAGCACTGGAGATTTTAGTTTCTGTTAGCATTGCAATGCAGATTAAGTACTAAAGTTCACACAGATCTCAAGGAGAGATGAGCACAACAGAGGCCATAAGCATCAGGGTGTGCAAAAAATGATGAGACATCAGCTAGGATGCTGACTGTCTTGGAAACCTCCCCATCAAGGTATGTGCTTACATATGATAATCTTTAGTTATTTCGAGACTTTTTTACACTTTCAGTGTGCTGCTATCTGGTGTTTTGGCTGACTTCTACGCTCCTGCTCTTGTTCTCTCTGGCTCGTTGAGCTTAGAGATGTGACCGCAGAGTGAGGTGTGCTTGGCTAGTTCAGGCTCAAGTTCTCCATCTCTTCCTATGGTTCTGTCTCTTTCTCTCTCACTCTCTGCCTCTGCTGTTTGTTACATGCTGAGTTGGCAGTGTGTTTTGGCACTACCCTTGGCCCCCTTCTGCAAAGGCTGCCATTTATTTTGCCAGCTTCACTTTTCAATTTCAAACCGCACTGCGTGTGTGTGCAGTGTAAGCTGTTGCAAGTTTTCCAGAGTAACACATTCTGAAACACATTCACACCAACACACTCACAACGGCCCATACAAACACACAAATGCCCACTCACCTCCTTGGCAGGCATTCAGACAATGAATCACTATAATTATCATTCTATGAATACCTGGAACTCCCAGAATTGGCGCAAACACTCTATTACAAATTAAATAATATTGTTGGGGATCTGTGTTACGCATTACAGAGCAAAGCCTGTTTAGTTATTTAACTGATTGAAAAAATACAGCATAAAAGGTTATCATTCCCAATTACAAAATCATCCCAATTACATACAGTAGGGCAATTATTGAGAAAAAGGCTAATTCACCCTCAAGTAGAGACATTTGGGCTTTTCACACTCTTCCTGGGTCAATCTTGTTCCAAGTTTTAAGCTGAGGTTGATAATTAATACTGGACCCTCTGTGTTAACATTCTTATATGCATATTTATAAAGTTAAATAGTAACACTAGATAATGGATTGGACAAATACAGCAGGCAACAATAACATTGCCCATTTTAATAATTGCTTGTCCGTATTTTTATACACAGACAGTTTATGATTGCTTGTCTGTTGGTATACAACTCACTTTGTAGCACTGTTTTTTTATTGAATGTCTTTGGCACAGCATTTTGCAAGATCAAAGCTTGCCCAAGATTTAAAAAGACGCTAACGTAGTGTGAAAAGCTTAATGTACAATGTTTATTTATCTGTTTACCTTTTCTCTCAACTGGCAATCAAAAGTTTTAGTCAGTACTACTCTCGAGAGCACTGTATTTAGATTCAGACATCTGATATTTACAACGTTTACAAAGGTCCTCTAAGCAACTTAGAGCGCTTTCAAGCAGGAAACGTATTTTTTCAGGCTTTTATAAGTGACACTTAAAGAATGAATGAAGAAAATTGGTATTTGCACTAAAAGCTATAAAAAACATTTATAAAAATTAAGTTTTAACAAGAAAACTGGCGCTTTCTCATTGTTTAATTTTTTTGGCAGCAGAGCAGTGGCCTGCAGATGCCTTTGGCGTTGCTCATCCGACCATTCATCTTGCCTCCTTTCAGAAGAATGAGAAACATCACTTCCTCACATGGCCTCGTGTTCTCTAGTGAAAAGCATGACTTCATCAGTTTTGACATGACTGGTCAACAGTTCACAGGCTCTGTGCCGTGATGGCAGTGATAAGAACAGATGCCACGGATGTCTATACAAACATTTTGTAATGGCTCTACAAATACAAGACATGACAAATTGTTTGGAATTGTGTTCAAACAAACTGCACAGTCACATCCATATGGACAAGCATGCGATTCATTAGTTTGATCAATAAGATAAACAAGCTAAACATTAAATATTCAGGGAAGAAGTTAATTTGGTTAGTCAATATTTCTTTTTTTATCCAAAAATAAGCTTGTGGAAAATAATTGCATAGAACTAATCATGCCCAACCATCTTACAACATTCTACATGTACAAGTCATATTTAGTGTTAATTTAAGTACATTCACAGAACTCTTTCTGTATGCATGCATTTGGTTTTCTCTCTTCTGGAACAAAGCATTCCATTGCAGTGGTTTACCATATTAGACAGTGCTACTTGAGTGTTTTTAATAGCTTTTGAGCGATTACTATATGAGCTACTGCAGAGACTTCTAGAATATAAGCTACGTATTTAAAAAGAAAAAAACAAAACAAAAAAAAAAAACAATGACCAAAAACAGAGCATCCGCCATTTGCGGCCCATCATTAGAGAAGATTCCTTTGATTCCTAACGTTTCACTGTTATGACATCATGGTGTTCTCCTTAGCTCTGAATTATGAACAGTCTGAAAAGAATTGTATTCATTTATTAAAAGGAGGCCTGCTTTCACTTCATCTGCCAAGCCTTGTGTTGAGTCTGCAGCCTTTTTTTTTTTTTTTCTGTGACAGAGGTGCAGCGTGTAAATATTATGACGGTTTGCTGTCAGACTGTGCCATGGGTGTGTTGGCACAGCATGGTGTGAGTTATGCTGGGAGTGTGTGACGAGGTCAGCCTGATAATGGGGGGTTTACATTCCAGCTGTCTTTGCTGCATCTCTCTCCATGTGTCAGCCATAAACTTTCTTGGTGCTCAAAATGTGAACAATTAAAGGAATATATCATCAGGTTTAAATGCAAGTTACATTTAATCAATAGCATTTGTGACATGAAGTTGATCACCACTAAAATGATTCCCTTGCTTTCTGTGGAAATCATCATTTAAATACTGAAAATGTAACAAAAACAGTTATTGTCTTATACTGATAATGATGCAATATTATGTTCTCATTGTGAATATGCAATTACAAAGCGTCATTTTGACCATCCAGTTAAAACAAGATGGGCTTCAGATTGGGACACAAGCTAGAGATATTAACACCACTAGTTCAGTGTCCAAGACCAGTACTGTCCAATCACAGGCTGTAAAGGAGGGGTTTAAGGGGGTGGGGGGGTTGTTCGCCATTGAGAATCTGAGCATGAGCAGCAGACGTGAAGGTTGGCAACAAAACCTCACAAATTTTCAGCAGTCCTAGGCCAGGAGTGCTAATGCTCAAATCAAGGTCTCTGAGGTTTTTTCTTTATAGATCAGGTGATAATGTATACTGACATTTGGAGGCTCAGCCCAGGACATTAATACGCCTAGGAGTGTGGGCATGTGGTGTCATCCATCTGATTCTGAGACACTTCAGCACTGGGGGGAAAAGAGGAAGTGTGAGAGAGAGAGGGAGGGGAGATGGTGTGAAAGAGGGATGGATGTGAGTTATATTTTTAGTGTTTCATTCATAAAATGCTGTGGGTATTTTTAGATTTTCATTCAGATTATAAATTGAGAAAGCAGCAGCCGTGTCTGCCTGTGGGGAGCAGGCAGGGTGTCATCCTGGAACTAACAAGGCACAAAATTGAATGTACAGCATTCAATGTTTCCTCTGTTTTTCTACTTTCCTGTTAGCTTGCAAATTAATGCACCACTATAGCAGCTCATTAGTAGAAAATATCAGGAATCATATAACAGTTTTTTAATCAGGCAATTGCTTTATTTACACTTGAAGCTGTTTTAACGATTTTCAAAACCACAATTATGTGACATAATTATTCACATATTTATTGCTCGCATGATAGAGAAAAATAAGTTTTTGACTTAGAGATGTGTAGAGATGCATTTATTTATATGTAATTTCTCAAATTCTTTTACATCAAACAGAACCAGTCCAATTAACAGCTAGACACATTGCAGTGGCACTGAGAGTATTAAAGAAACTCCATTTCTATAATAAATTTCTAAATGTTTTAGCATAGTAACGGATATGACTTGGCAGAATATCTCTGCTATGCTGCTGTTCATTATTGCTGTTGTTGTAGATTATTAAAAGCAGGTACTTGCTACTGCCAGTACATACACCGATACAGTGCTATGAGTATTTAAGACAGGGGTTTAATTCAGGTTGCTTGGGACACTTTTTGTCATTAAAATAGCTTGGGAAAAGTGCCCCATCAACCTGACTTCACCCCTACTGCTGCTGCACAGATAGCATGTATAATAACCTGCAGCAGTTCTATACAGGTGGAGCTGGGGAAGGTGGAGGGTTTTAGAGTAACTCTGAAAACTCGCTGCGAATGCTCTAGTGAATGCTAACCAGACATTTAAATGTAAAGCAGTAAGGCTGCGTTGCTGCGTTCATTGGCTGCGTATGCAACATGAACCAATCAGCTTGTGCCAAGTACAGTCAAAAGTGTACATACACCTTGCAGACTCTGAAAAATGTTAATAATTTAACCAAATTAAGAGGGATCATGCAAAATGCATGTTATTTTTATTTAGTACTGACCTGAATAAGATATTTCACATAGAAGACATTTACATATAGTCCACATGAGAAAATAATAGTTACATTTATAAAAATGACCCTTTCAAAAGTTTACATATGCTTGATTCTTAATACTGTGTTGATATCTGGATGATCCACAGCTTTTTTTTTTCAGTGCTAGTTGTTTATGAGTCGCTTGTTTGTCCTGAACAGTTAAACTGCCCGCTGTTCTTAAAAAAAATTTCAGGTCACATAAATTCTTTGGTTTTTCAGCATTTTTGTGTATTTGAACCCTTTCCAACAATGACTGTATGATTTTAGGATATGTTTTAGGATCAATGGACATAATTGATTGTTTTGATAAATAACTGCTGAAGTACGCAATGTACGCAATACTCTGTCTTTGACCAACCAAAGGCAGTTAGGAGAGTATTAGAAAAGTTTTCAGTCTATTAGGTTACACATAAATTACACTTTTCAGGTTAAAAAGTCATGCTCAACTATGATTTCGAGATCTTTTTTACACTGAGGACAACTGAGGGACTCATATGCAACTATTACAGAAGGTTCAAACACTCACTGATGCTCCAGAAGGAAACACAAAGCATTAAGATCCAGGGGTGTAAACTTTTAAACAGAATGAAGATGTGTACATTTTTATTTTGCCTAAATATCTATATTTTTAAAATATTGCCCTGCCCTTACGAAGCTACAGAAGATACATGTTTCCCAGAAGACGAAATAAGTCAAATTTACCCTGGTCTTTAAATTCAAAAAGTTTTCACCCCCAGCTCTTAAATCAATGTGTTTCCTTCTGAAGCATCAGTGAGTGTTTGAATCTGCTGTAATAGTTGCATCTGAGTCCCTCAGTGTAAAAAAGATCTCGAAATCATAGTTGAGCATGACTTTTTAACCTGAAAAGTGTCATTTATGTGCAACCTAATAGACTGAAAACTTTTCTAAATACGCTCCTAACTGCCTTTGGTTGGTCAAAGATAGAGTATTGCGTACATTGCGTACTTGAGCAGTTATTTATCAAAACAGTCAATTATGTCCATTTTCCATGTTTAGGGTGTTTGAAAACAAATCAAATTTTTGATTAACATTCATTCTTCAAAAATGAATATTACGGCTATTCATATTATTGCTTTAATAACATTGCAGGTATGAGAAAATTTGCAGCTTCTTCACAGAGACTGATTTAATATGATGTCATAATCACAGGGATCAGCCTAGGCTAATGCTGTTACATTGGAATAAATGTCAAGGGAAAGATTGAATTAGAAGTTCATTTTGACTCTTTAATCTCCAGATACAGATGATGTAGTGTCCGCACTCACATGTGAACTGCTCTCGCACGGTGTCTCAAGGTGGAAGGTTTAAAATCCATCTGTGCACCCACTCAGCTGCTCGTGATTGAACTTGTTTTGGTCAACACATACCCGCTTTTCGCTCCCGGCCTCGCACAAGTAACGCTATTAAAATTTGAGGGAAAGATCCATGTCTCATAAAAGTCTATTTTTAGAAATAATGTAGGATTGCTATAAATGTATGTAATGCTTTTATTTGATTTACCTCGTGAAGACCTGATTGTAATCCTACTCATCTGTTGTGTGGGTGGTCTGTTCCACCTTGCCTTTCAGTTTAACTGACCGGTGAATCATCTCAGCCTTTAATCATATTTCAAGCATGGATTAACTTTTATCACTGCGATTAGGTTGGGAATTTCCTGTGATTCTAAATTTGTCTAATGGTAGTTGTGTTACACACTTCCATTAATCCGTGCATTAAACACTCAGAAAATGTGTGCGGTGAAAATCACGACTGAATGGATGGGCGAGAAGATTATCCATTACAAAACAGGACAGAAATAGGATGTTAGGACACACAGATGGGATGTCAGCACGAACACCAGCTACACCTTTGTTTACTTCTGGAAACAGTGTTCTGTAAACTAAAATCTGACACGCTGATTGGATCATAAAACATAATGCTTATATGTCTGGTACGAGGAATATTTCCTCTAGACTTGTTTTGACACATTCTCTTCCCTCTTTTCTTGCACTTGTGCCTTCATATCACTATGCCAAACTGGGCCAGGTTTTTAAAATAATGAGATTTATGAAAAACTGACCCTCAGGCCATGGGTTGTGCTAAGAGCACAGGGAGTGAGTTATATAATGAGAAGAGATATTTTTTTTTGGAAGTATTCTTGCCTTTATATTCTGTGTATTGCTGCTGGAGTTCCTAAAATACTTCATACACCTTTAGGGAGGTGTGGTGGTCTGAAAGAGAGCATATTGTTTCCATCTCATTGTGTCTAATGTGAGAACACATTTAATGGTGTGTCTATTTCTGTCGTTTAGGGGCTGCGCTTGACGTCAACACATCACGCCAAGCTTTGGAATCATGTCGAGGCTTGTTCTCATTATAATGAGTACGATGCATCTTAATTAACAAGCCCAAATCAAACCTGTTCAGTGGGTCAGAGAGGCAAAGTTCCTGCACTGTGTTTGGCTAAACGCTGACAGCAATGAAATATATACAAGTGTTGCTGAGTAAAAACGTGACATGCAAAAATAATTTTGCCCATTTCTAGATACATTTGAGTGGAATAATTACCACAACGAAGAATAATTATCACATTAAGAATAATTGTGAAATTCGTGCTGCGCAATATAATAAAATCAAACTAAATGACTTATTTACTGTATATAAACAAACCTAATCTGTAGACTGAAAGGAACGCAATTGATAAGCTGATGTTTAGAGTATAAAAAACTCTACTAGCAGGAAAAGTCTAAACCAGTTATTGTCAACCTTTTCGACTCAAGGACCCCCCACTGTCCAGCATGTTTTGAATTTGTTTTTAAACTTGTTTATAACATTTTATTCACTGGGAGTGTTCATATGTATTAAATTAATTAATCATGATTCATTTCTGATTCTGGAATAAGAAACATGATCTCAGTTATTTTAATAATTAATAAAAAATAATAATAATAATGTCTGGATCACTAAGGCTGCTGTGTGGATGAATCATTCACCTACACTGTCTCCAACACAGAAAGGTTGGAATAATGTCATGTCTGCTAAAGCGAAATTAAACAAAACCGTTGATCCTCACATAGGTTCAGTGCTACCTGAACACTTTGTATGTGTAAACAGAACAACTTTGTGGTGACTCAGTTGTGACACCTAGTGGCACAAATACACAAACAGGGACACTCCAGGGGTGGCCTTACAGTATGCTGTTACTAATGGCAAATTAATTCAAATAAATCAGTTCTATAAGATCTTTACAGACAAACTGAGGGCAGGAGGCACTGATAGATAGCAAGATACATAAATAACTGCAGAAAGATTCACAGTCTAGCCTTTTAAGAAAAAAAAGAAATAAAAATGTGGACCATTTTTCTTTGTTACCAGAGATTCCATATGGCAACATTTCCCCTTTTCCCACCCAATATTCTCATTTTATTGTTGGTTATTTGAGCTATTTAAAAAAAGAAAAAAGCATATAGAAAGAAAAATCCCACTGTTTGAACTTAAAGGAGAAGTCCGCTTCCAAAACAACAATTTACAAATAATTTACTCACCCCCTTGTCATCCAGGATGTTTGTGTCTTTCTGTCTTCAGTCATGAAGAAATTATGGTTTTTGAGGAAAGCATTTCAGGATTTTTCTCCATATAATGGACTTCACTGGTGCCCCGATTTTGAACTTCCAAAATGTAGTTTAGCTTCAAAGGGCTCTAAACGATCCCAGCCAAGGAAGAAGGGTCTTATCTTGCGAAACGATCTGTCATTTTTTTTTTTAAATAAAATTTTGTATACTTTTTAAGCACAAAAGCTCATGCAGCACAGGCTCTGGGATGCGCGTTCACAACACTACGAATCAAGTCTAAGTTTATCATCTGTGTACTCCGGCTCAAAAAGGTAGAGTATGGTGAAAAACTCCATCTTATTTTCTCCTACAACTTCAGAATCGTCCAACATTGTTGTACATTTTTGCTTGTAAACGGCGTTTGACTTACTTGCACTTCCTTAGTCTTTGCGCGTTGGCTTTGTAAACACTGGGTCTGTAGTTCCACGTGACCTTTCGACATGATTCAGTAGAACGTAGGGTTGTGGACGTGTATCCCAGAGCCTGTGCTACACAAGCTTTTGTGCTTAAAAAGTAAACAAATTTTTATTTTCCGAAAAAAAAGACAGATCGTTTCACTAGATAAGACCCTTCTTCCTCAGCTGGGATCGTTTAGAGCCCTTTGAAGATGCATTTAAACTACATTTTGGAAGGGAAGTTCAAAATCGGGGCAACAATCAAGTCCATTATATGGAGAAAAATCCTGACATTTTTTTACTCAACCCCTTGTCATCCAAGATGTTCATGTCTTTCTTCCTTCAGTTGATACGAAATTATGTTTTTTACGGAAAACATTTCAGGAATGTTCACCATAGTGGACTTCTGTGGTGCCAGTGAGTGAACTTCCAAAATACAGTTTAAATGCAGCTTCAAAGCGCTCAAAATGATCCCACCTGAGGAAGAAGGGTCTTATCTAGCGAAACGATTGGTTATTTTTAAAACAAATGGAAAATTTGTATACTTTTTAACCTCAAATGCTCATCTATTCTCTGCAAAGCACATGCGTAGTCTGCGTAATACGGTTCAGTAGTTAGTGTATGTTGAAAAACTCCCTTCTCATTTTCTTCTCCAACTTTAAAATCATCCTACATCGCTGCAGAAGTACCAACCCAGTGTTTACAAAGTGAACATGCAAAGAAGATCAAACGCTCTTTACAAAAAAAGTTAAAACAGCAATGTAGGATGATTTTGAAGTTGGAGAAGAAAACGAGATGGGAGTTTTTCGGCCTACTTTGAAATGTATTACCCGGATTACACAGAGTTCGCATGCACATCACAGAGAATAGATAAGACCAGCATTCAAGGTTAAACCGTACATAAATGACCGATTGTTTCGCTAGATAAGACCCTTCTTCCTTGGCTGGGATGATTTAGAGCGCTTTGAAGCTGTATTTAAACTACATTTTGGACATTCAAACTCACGGGCACCATTGAAGTCCTGAAATGTTTTCTTCAAGAAATATAATTTCTTTATGACTGAAGAAAGAAAGACATGCACATCTTGGATGACAAAGGTGTGAGTAAATCATCTGTAAATTTTTGTTCTGGAAGTGAACTTCTACTTTAATGCATAGCATAAGGTTTAAGAAATGCATTAATGTCTGTGAGAGACTGTAAAAGCAAAATCTAAGTGCACTAGGCTAAAGTACTTTATATCAGTTAATGTACAGTGTTATTAGCTTGTTTATGGAATTCACTTCATTTTTATTTATTTTCAAGCTTGCCATTGCTTCTTCTGAACTTTGAACTGGTAAGGGCTATTATACCAGAAGTGAAGGCTTTTTCTCTGTGTTTCTGAAAAGGCTAATGTTGTCATCTTTTGTGACCCTCCTCGCTAATTACAGTCTACAACACTTCCTGATTTAAAAGGGGCAGGAGGCACACTTGATTAGATTACTTCCTTATTAAGAACTGGATGTTGAGTCTTTTCTGCCAGGAAACAAGTTTCATTCAGGCACTGCAATGTTCAGTCAAATTATTCAAAATAGCTTTTCATAAGTTTGGTGCATTGTGGGTTTGGTTTGCACACTTTTTTTTCCTATAATTTCACTTTAATACAACGTGTGACCTTATTTTTATCAAGCAAACTCTGTGATTGGCAGTTCTGAAGTCAGCTTCTGTACCCATCAAGAGTTTACAGTCAAATCTCAGCAGTAAATGTGCACAGCTGCACACGCAGAAACAGCTTCAAAAATGAGACATTAGCCTACAGTGAAATAGAGATAACTCTGCAATAGCAGGTATTCAGGTAGCTAAGGGGAAACTATCGTGAGTTCACCATCTTGAAAGACACATATAAATTGTAGACGTATACAGATCCTCTGTATTGTCTGAAACGGTAAGCAAAACACCTCAGGTCAATTCTGTATGTCAAAATGGGTGGTTATACTCCCAGTTTGATGGCTTAGAAATGATACATTTTACCTATAATGACAAAGCAACCGACATATACTGTATGCATTCTGTGACAGAATTGTCCGTGTCTTAAGGTTTAGACTTGGACGAAGGCATCACTTCTGGTAAAACTAGAGAGGTAACCATGGGAAACAATGTGACATCTGATTCCCAAGTCATGGAGCATGCTGAGTCACTTTCACAAAGGATTCTGTTTCATCACTCAACTGAAGAAATACGTTTCTGGTGTTAATCACAATGTCGAGGATAGCGCAAAAACCCAAACCAATATCACAGGCTTAAAATGGTATCTGATTACTTGGAATGAGCATGAGACTTGAACTTCTCCCAGACAATTATTAACTGGTAGTGTGCTGACTAAATCTGGAGTATCATTGCAGATAAAGGTTAGAGGGATTAACTCTGTTAATAAGCAGTTCTCTCTGGGCAAAGATGTAGCAGAGGACATTTTGAGAATTTCATGACAGTAGAAGTTGCTGTCTTGAAATATGTGTGCTCATTTTGATTGTCACTAGAGCAGAGAGGTAACTTTTTTTGAATTTTTGATGAATTTAAAAATGATTTTCTGAAGGAGGCAGTGCAACATATAATGATTGGACGTATTCATGTGGTTTTTGCACAAGATTTATCTGTTCAGACCAATTTGAAAAAAATGCCGGACGGGTTAAATGAAAAAGCAAATACACTGACAGTAGGTGGCACTTATGGAAGAACAGGAATACCCTGTTTACCCCGGTTCACAAAGCAATGTGCAGCTTTCAGACAACTTCTTGTCATGGAGAATAAAGGAAGTCAAACAGTGTTTACAGTTGAAGTGAAAAGTTTAAATAAACCTTGCAGAATCTGCAAAGTGTTAATTGTTTACCAAAATAAGAGGAATCATACAAAATGCATGTTATTTTTTATTTAGCACTGAAGTGAATAAGATATTTCACATAAAAGATGTTTACATATAGTCCACAAGAGAAAATAATAGTTGAATTTATAAAAATGACCCCTTTTAAAAGTTTACATACGCTTGATTATTAATACTGTGCTGTTACCTGAATGATCCACAGCTTTTTGTTGTTGTTGTTGTTGTTTAGTGATAGTTGTTCATAAGTCCCTTGTTTGTCATGAACAGTTAAACTGTCTGCTGTTTTTCAGAAAAATCCTTCAGGTCCCACAAATTATGATTTTTGAGATCCATCATTTGACACTGAGGACAACTGAGGGACTCATACGCAATTGTTACAGAAGGTTGAAATGCTCACTGATGCTCCAGAAGGAAACACAATGCATTAAGAGCTGGGGGTGAAAACTTTTTGAATTTAACTTTTAACAGAGTAAATTTTGGGAAACGTGTAAGTATCTAATGTAGCTTCTGAAGGGCAGTACTAAATGGAAAAAATATGATATTTAGGCAAAATGAGAAAAATGTACACATCTTCATTATGTTCAAAAAGTTTAAGTTAAAGTTCAGCTCTTAATGCATTGTTTTTCTATCTAAAGCATCAGTGAGCATTTGAACCTTCTGTAAAAGTTGTATATGGGTCCCTCAGTTGCCCTCAGTGTGAAAAAATGGATCTCAAAAGCATACAGTCATTGCTGGAAAGGGTTCAGCACAAATGTGCTGAAAAACCAAAGAATTTGAGGGACCTAAAGGATTTTTCTAAAGAACAGCGGGCAGTTTACCTGTTCAAGACAAACAAGGGACTCATGAACAACTATTACTAAACAACAACAAAAAAAACTTTTGAAGGGGGCCATTTTTGTATTATTTTCTCATGTAGACTATATGTAAACGTGTTTTATGTGAAATATCTTATTCGGGTCAGTATTAAATAAAAAATAACATGCATTTTGTATGAACCCTGTTATTTTTAGTAAAATAATTAACGTTTTGCAGATTCTGCGTTGTGCATGTGTAAAGGAGTGAAAGGCACGTGAAGCATATCGAGACAGAGACATGGTCATTAACTGACAGGGTCGAACAATAGCAAACAGGTATATGAGGACAAGACACAAGAGTAATCCAGGACAGGTGAGGGTTGATCAACGGTGAACGTAATCCAGGGGGCTAGGCAAAAGGATAATCCAATAAACATGTGAGAGATCCAGGGCAGGCAGTGAAACAGACTAAACGAGATAACTAGGCGAGAATACAAAAAAAAAAAACAGACAAAAAACGGGAAACTAGGAAATGGCTCCATAATGATTGCTAACACTAGGAGAGTGCTAAATGCAACGTACAATACTCGTCGAATAGCAAGAGGAAGTCCAAGGTTATATAGTGTGCTAGATTGGTCACGGCAGTGTGTGTCATCAGCACAGTGAATGATGGGAAAGGTAGTCCAA
The DNA here is from genome assembly GCF_022985175.1 of Labeo rohita. Classification (NCBI taxonomy): domain Eukaryota; kingdom Metazoa; phylum Chordata; class Actinopteri; order Cypriniformes; family Cyprinidae; genus Labeo; species Labeo rohita. Next base: position 30,797,417 of record NC_066875.1, on the reverse strand, counting down.
AGTGTTGTGCAACAGTCTGTGTAATGTGAAATGTCAGTAGGATGCACAGGTGACCTCTGGTGGCGGGCAAACTGGACAGGATTTATGACAGTATGTAAACTTTTGTCTTCATCTGTACGTTTTTAAACACCCAATGGGATTTTTGTATTCTTTACAGTGCGATGGAAGAGAGATTATACACCTCTCTGTGCGAAAATTCAGTCACATTGACGGCATGCAAATGTTCATGTTGGTCTGAACAGATGCAAGAACAGCCGTTCATTCAAATTATAATGTTTATCACATTGAACATTCTTCTTGGTGTGAACAGGCCTTTGCAGTTAAAAACCAATGGCCTGTGTGTTTACTCTAGCAAGAGCATGCACATTAGCTAGATTTGATTGCAAAAAAACCCCACAGTTTATTATTCTTTGTTGTCAGGTTTTATTCGCACGGTGAAATATATTATTGGAACATAAACTTGAACAACTGTTTTGGATCTTTGAGACTTTCCTTATTCAAATAGACATGTACTTGCGTGATGTGAAATTGCTGCCCGGGGACATTACGAATATGGCCGCCAAGTGAACTGACTGTAAAAAAAACTGCATTGTTTTTTGAATAGGAATCTTTTGTAACATTCTAAACGTCTTTACTGTCACTTATGATTACTTTAATGTGTTCTTGCTGAATAAAAATACTAATTTCTTAAAAATGTACTGATCCCAAACTTTTGAACAGCAGTGTGTGCTAGGTTTAGACCTTGTCTAGACACAAAAAGCATTTAAGTCACATGTATACTTTCTAATGAATAAGCTACATTATACTTCTACATATCTTACCATTTGTCTTCTATATATCTTAATTTCTTCTTCCAAGTGATGTTCCAGATGCGTGTTCACATTTGGCAAGTTTGGTTAATTAAAATGAACTCTATTGGTCTCTTAGGCTATGTCTACATGAATCTGGATCCACTAGCGCCTGAAACGACAGAAAAAGCTAAATTTGCCTTGCTACGCAAGCGTAAAACCTCATAAAAAGCTCATACGTCTCGGTTACGTATGGTAACCCTCGTTCCCTGATGGAGGGAACGGAGACGTTGTGTCGAGTAGTGTACGACACTAGGGGTCGCTCTTGAGAGCCCAAACACCTCTGACAGTATAGAAAACAGGCCAATGAAATTGGGTGTGCAGATTTCACAGCTGGCCACGCCCCGGCCATCCGGGTACAAGTAGGGCAGCCTGTGCATCTGCTCACTCGTTCTGATCTGAGGAGCCGAGCGTCTCAACTCACTCAGAGGCGGTCCAGAGTTGTGGCATGGGAGACACAACGTCTCCGTTCCCTCCATCAGGGAACGAGGGTTACCATACGTAACCGAGACGTTCCCTATCTGTCGTACACTCCGAGTTGTGTCGAGTAGTGTACGACACTAGGGGTCCCCGTCAAATCACGCCACAAGTCTGGCCGCGTCACGAGTGACCGGGCGCAGATAGTAACAGGCCAGCGTGTTAACATAAGTGCGACTCACCTCTTCGTGACCTTCCAACGTCCAAGAACTGACCTGTTACAGCAGTGTCCTGCAGCCGGGCCTGCCTCAGTGGAGCGGCTGAGTGTCTTGGCGGACGTTGGGGAAGTGACTATTTCCCGAAGGAAAAAAGGCACTACGGAGCTCACAACCTGCCCAGAGGGGGGGTATAAAGTGAATATCATTAGATATGGGACCTGATGTGGGTCTCACGCTAGGGAGACTACCAAATTCAGATCCTAGAGACAAACCTGTCATTAGGGGAAACACCGCACCATAGAGAGTTATAGGTGGAATTACACATATGGGGCCACATAAGGAGCCACTACATACGGGGCACAAATCCGACCAAGAGTTAGTAAAGTAACCATACCTTGTGTTGGGATTTTGCAGCGAGTTCCTCCGCCGAACTCCGCCACGTCCAGAAGTGCCAAGTGATGGAGAAGGTGTCCAGGGTTCGCGTCAGGAAACCTACTGAACTTAGAAGCGTAATCACCATTTTAGGGGAAGCGCTTAAGCAAGCTCTACACCCGACCAGAGCTTGCGATTGAAACTCTAGCTGACACTGGTTCCATGCGCAAACTGGCAAGTAATAGGTGTAGCCCAACCTGTAGCTCTTGAAGATGTCTGTTAATGAGGCTGCAAGGTAAGCCTCCGGCCTGGTAGGCCGTACAGATCGCATCCACCTTTTTTTTTTTTTTTTTTTTTTTTTTTTTTGGGGAGATCCTGGTTTGGAGACAGCCTTCCCCTTCCGCTGTGCTCCATAACAGACAAGAGCTGACCAGGACGTCTGAAGTGCTGAGAACGTTCCAGGTAATGCGTGGGACACGGACCGGGCATGATAGGATCAGGTTGGGGTATTCCCTTGGTAAGGAATAGCTTGCAGGGTTACCACCTGCTCAGAGGGAGTGGTGGTTACCACGGGCATGTATCCAGGCCGGGTTCCCAGGACAACGTGAGAGTTCACCGGCCCGAATTCCAGGCACGAACGTTGATGGAGAGGGCTTGAAGGTTTCCCGCTCTTAACTGGGGTGAGCACTACCGGGGGGGGCCGTCTCACAGAGAGGGCACCGAATCACCCAGCTGAGGGCTCAACGGGTCTTACTGTAGGCCCGAGGACCACAGATAGACCAAGAGGGGATGTGGTGTTACCAAGCGTGCCCCACCGATCTGCCTTCTACCAAGTCATGGTGGCTGTACACGGACCCTGATGTAGAAGCAGAAAGGTGCCTATTCAGGCCTCCTTGGAGGAGGGATAGCACAGATTTGATGCCGCAACTCCGTGGGTTCTACCCTTAGGAAGAACCTCTGCGCCAACCCCAGGGCATGCCACCGTCTGGCTCAATCCTGTATAGGGTGCTTCCCACTGTGGGTGGAAGGTTTCTGGAGGCTTCCTGGTCGCATTTAGGGACCAAAGAAGAAGCTCCAGAAATCTGGGCGCAGGTGCCAGATTGTGCCCCTCCCCTGAGGAAGGAGGTTCCTTCTCAGGGGGGTGTGTCAGGAAGGCAACGATGGTAGGAGCACGCGCTCCGAGAACCAAGTTCCGTTGGGCCACACCGAGCTACCAAGAGAATCCATTTCGAAACCTTCCTGACATTGCACCGTGTCTGTGCAACAAGGCTTACTGGGGAGTAAGCCGTACGGTCTGCTGAGTATTAACGGACCTGAACCGAGGGAGTCCTTGGTCAGGCCGTATACCCTACTGCAATGAGTGGATTCCGGTGAGACACAGAACCCCTGTGCCTGGCCGAATCGACTCTAAAACAGCCGGACCGTCTGAGGGTGGAGCCCCCACTCACCTCGGGCGAACCTGTCACCCGGACAGTGAGTGGCGCACCACAGCCTGAGGCTCCAGGGCAAGAGATGGCGGGTGAGTTGTGATATGTGAAAGTAGCGTACACCATCCTAGTGTATGCCACAGTCACTGTGTTGTCAGCGCCGACCAACACACGTTTGTCATGACCGAGGCCGAATCCCTTCAGGGCCCAAGTATTGTCAACAACTCCAGGCGATAGAATGCCCAAGCAGCCGAGGGCCCAACCGAACCCTGAGGCTGCATACCCGTTGCACACGGCACCCCAGCTTGACTTGGAAGCAACTGTTGCGACACAGCGCGTCTAGACACCTGTCCCAGGGGCAACCTGCCCGCAGGACTAGCTTGTCCCCAAGGGCTGAAGGTTTGCAACACAAAGTGTGACGTACACACGATGTGAGCTTAGTGCCGCGTCCATCTCGGGACTCGGTATGAAGTCAGTGCTACAGCGGTTTCATATGGATCAGGTCAGCGGCGTAACTGCGGCTGAAGCTGCCATATGTCCCAGGAGCCCTGGTACATGAGGGAGACCGCTGTGGTGAACCCGGAGTGCACCCACGCACAACAGCACTGACTGTACACAGTCCTAGGCAAACGCGTAGAACAGTGACCGAGTCTATATGGAGAAAAAGGCAACCCGCGTCCTTCAGGTCTATGGCCACAAACCAATCTTGAACTCTGACACACGTGAGAATGTGCTTGAGGGTTAACATCCTGAACGGGAGCTTGAGCAGGGCCCGATTCAAGACCCTCAGATCCAAGATTGGTCTGAGACCGCCACCTTTCTTGGGTACAATGAAGTAGGGGCTGTAGAACCCCTTCTTCATCTCGGCTGAGGGGACAGCCTCTATCGCACCCTTCGCCAGAAGGACTGCGATTTTTGCTCGAAGAACCGTGGTGTTGGGGCCCTGAACCGACATAGTGTGAGAACACCACGGAACTTGGGTGGACGCCATCCCAGAAGACCTGAAGTCCCAATCCAGCCAGGTGGTTGAGAACCACATCCCTGAGAGTGCAAACCGCACCTCGTGAGTGTGCTAAGACAGCCAGTCACAGAGATAACTGAGAATGCACATGCCCTCTACCCCGGAGGGGGGATTGGCGGCGAGGGCAGCCCCCTGACCTTCGTAAAGGTGCGGGACGATAGGGATAGGCTGCAGGGGGAACCTTGTACTGATGAGCCCGCCCTTGAAGACAGAGTCTTGGAGGGAAAGGCATGACAGTACGCGTCCTTCAGGTCCAATGCCACCGACCAATCTTAAACCCTGACCACACAAGAGCTATGCTAGTCCTATATCCAGGGCTAACATTTGAATGGGCGCCTGAAGGGGGCCCGATTCAAAACTCTTGTTTCAGATTGGCATGCGTTGACCACCCATCCTGGTACAATGAAGTAGGGGCTAGAACCCCTACCCTCATTTTGGCTGCCGGGGTAGGCTCTATCGCACCCTTCCCAGGGGGGCTGCGATTCCTGCTTAAGAACCACAACATTCTTGCCCTTCTCTGAGTCGATATTGAAAGAATGCCATAGATTTCAGCGGGTGCCTTGCAACCTGAGTTGCTTAGCCAAGTCAGTTAGTTCTTGAGAAGCTAAGGGAGGGATCGCACCCACGTAGGGACTCAGCTAGCAGTCTCAGTGAACTATACCAGCGTGCGCCACGACCTCATAGCTTACCGAGCGTAATCGGTATCGTACGCAGTGCCCACAGCTCTAGGTTGGCACCACCCTCGTATCGAATCGCAGCAGGCGGACGCAGCTTGTCCAGAAGCCATGCAAGCCTTGCCCGGAAAGAACTTACAGGCTCTGGACGGGGGTCATGGCAGGAACCCAACAAGCGGCGGCGTATTGAGGGCATTGCCCCTCAATCGCTCCCTCCGCCCTGTGAACCTCTGAAACCCCCTCGCTGGACCCCCATCGAGGATGGTGTAGGAGGAGAAGTTGGACTATCACGTCCCACCCGTTTTCTCTTTTTTTTTTTTTTTAAATGGACTTTCTGCGATACCATCAACCTCTCGTGCACCTTCGGAAAACAGGCACTGGAAATGAGCATACCGGTCGTTACCCAGATGTCTATTAACCAGCCCTTCCATGACCGCCATATTAGCGTCTGCCTCCAACTGAGAATCAACGCTCACAGAGGTTTGCTCAGCTGAAGCTTCAGCTTTAAACAGTACACGCCCTCCTAGCGATGCTGCCGCTAACCTTTTCCGCCCATTTAGAAGCTCCGAATAAGAAAGTCAGCTGTACTGAGACAGACTAACAAACTCGTCCGAAAGCTCGACCGCGGTACGCGAGGAGCGAGAGGTTCGCGGGGTTTTCACCCGGCGAAACCATCCGTGCTTCCTAATACTCGCCACTGACGCCCCCTAGCAACGGCCTCGTACCCGGAGATAGAAGGACCGTAGCGGAAAGCAGTCAGGGTGAGCCGCGGCTTCATGAAAAGCACACGGCTCGCGAGCAAGCGCGTCCATGATCATGTTCTCGCCAGCAAAACATGAATCAACAACAAAGGCTGTATCAGCGTGAGCATAACTCCAGACTGAACACAACCTTCGTGTTTGATCGTACGGGAAGGTAAGCCGCAACCAGGATGGCACGGAGGGAAAGATATGTAAACGAACACACAATCCCACCGCGCTAGCTCTTTCAGAGAAATACCTTCTTAGAAGGAAGATTCCTCCTCAAGATCGCCGTCGACGCACGCAGGGGAACTCTCACAACACTTATCTGTGTATGAGAGGGAGAGACCGCTGCCTGTGCTGCTGATCCAACGACGAAAGAGGTGAATGTTGCCGCTTCTCACGCAGAGACGCTGCATTCGGCTCCGAAGAACAGAACGAGTGAGCAGATGCACAGGCTGCCCTACTTGTACCCGGATGGCCGGGGCGTGGCCAGCTGTGAAATCTGCACACCCAATTTCATTGGCCTGTTTTCTATACTGTCAGAGGTGTTTGGGCTCTCAAGAGCGACCCCTAGTGTCGTACACTACTCGACACAACTCGGAGTGTACGACAGATAGGGAAAGATGCGTTTTTAAACAAACACGTGTTAGTGTGGACAAGGTCTTAGTCCTGTTCATATGATTAGAGGTCCACACTGAGTCCGAAATTTTCACGTTAAAAAATAAATACGTCCTCATGTTGCGTCAATCACGTTTACACACTGCCTCTGAAACTTTCGTCCATCATATTAAAAAATAGGATTGGGTACAATTTTCTGTGTTTTCTCCATCTGACGAACAATGCAAAAAATTCAGACTCAGTGTGCAAGGACCTTAAATGTGAACACTGCCAACCAAACCTTGATGCACACCAAACAAGCAAAGTTTTCCTGGGGTCTTGGTTCGCTTCCAATGAACTCTGGTGTGGTTTAACTGAAATATGCAACACGGACCAAAGACATCTGAACCAAAAACATTTAACATCTGAACCAAAGTACATTGTAGTTTGGTACAGGTTCTGTTGCTGCTGGAAACTGACATTTCCATGCAACTTATCTTCATTTGTGTGTGCAACGGAGGAATTCATGGAAAGTTCAGCTGGTAAAAATACTACCATATGCACAAATACATACAGTGAGCGGATTTAGCCCAGCAAATGGCATTGTTTTGAATGTCTTTTGTTTTGTGTCTTTATATTGGGTGTTAGAAATGAAACCAGGACTAAATGTATTATTTTCACCAGGAGAACTATATACTCTCATAAACGTGCGGCAGAGACTGCCTGGTAGCTTCATAAAATTAAAGTTAATCCACTGATGTTACATGGACTATTTTAACGATGTCTTTACTACCTTTCTGGGCCTTGAACATGGTAATTACATTACTGTCTATGGAAGGTTAGAAAGCTCCTGGATTTCATCAAAAATATCTTAATTTGTGTTGCGAAGATGAATGAAGGTCACAAAGGAGAATCAGTAGTAATTTTTCTAGGGTCAGCAGTGAAGTATCCAATGCTTTGAATGACCTATCAAAATCAAGCATTCCAGAAATTAGTATAATAAAATTTTCATTTTAACAGTGAAATTACTGCACATGGAGGTTCTTTATTCAGTAACTTGTAGAAGAATGCTATTTAGCACACTAGTCAGACAGCAGCCATTCAGAATTGCCTAGAGGGTTTACACTTTTTTTTTTAAAGCATTTCAACATGTTATGATGAAAGCAGAAGTTGTGCTCTATAAATAGACAATTAGACAGAGAGTAAAAGTTTATTTTGCACAGGCTCTCTTCATGCACGAATACTACAGTCGTGCCCTGCATAAAATTTATTTTTTCTCAGAGATTGTTTGCTTTACAAGAACAAAGTCTGGGTAAATCATTGCTTTCATAAAGCCATACCCACCAAGTGTCAAATCCTTTAAAGCGTTTGTCCAATATCTAATTTAGTGGACAGCTTTAGATATCCTTGCCCACAGAAAAAGATGAGGTTCAATGGAAGTCATTTGCATTGTATCGGTCAATTATATGAAGACCCTGCCCACTCAGCCTCCCGCAGATGCGGACGAGTCGGTCCCACGGGAAAGATCATCATGTCATGTTTTTTGTAATGATTGCAGCAGTTGCATGGTGAATTGCAGTGCCGCTGTATCACAAAGCTAAGATTTGAGCGTAATTAGTTGGAGACTTACATTCATTCCACAAAGCCCATTTCTTAACGCTGATGCCGAGCATTTTCTAAATGAAGATGAGTCATACTCTGATTCATAGGCTCAGGGGACCATCGTAGTCCAAAGGTAAAGTTGAAATAAATTAATCATTTCTCTCTCACTCACTCCGTTTCCCCCTCACTGCCTCATTAAAAGCAGAGTTACCACAAATAATAAAATATTCACCATACTTGATTTAATTATCATACAGAAAAGTTTTCAATTTCACTGCGTTGTTTGTATGTTTAACCAGTGGGTATGAAATGTCAGCTTTGAATGCAAATTCCAGCGTCTGCAGAGCTCAAGTTGTTTTTCTTCACATAAATCAATATGAGATCCTTGATCATGCACCACTCATATCTCCATGTCTGTGTGTGAGAAGGGGGGATGTTTGTGTGGCCAAATGGCATTTATCACAGTGCAGCACTTCAGATGTTTGATTCTTCTGCTGGTTCATTTCAAATGACGAATTCTCTATTGCAATATTTAAACATGCAGACTCCAGACATTAAAATTATGATTTCCTAACAGTGCATGAAGTACAATTCACTGGCTGTAGGTCGTATCACTGTAAATAAACTATAACGTCTCTTAGTCAATGAAATATTTGTCAAAATATTCCACTGCTATGACTAATCCTCATCAATGTAATATACCTGCAGCTAATATATTACAATATGCACAGGGTTTCATAGCACCATCTGTCCGCACTGCAACTGTGCCATAGAAACAGGCTATAAAAATGTATCTGATTATGTTTCTGTGTTTCTCTCAAAAAGAAGCAAGATGCCTCCTAACAAGAGAAGTTCACTTCCAGAATAAAAATTTCCTGATAATTTACTCATCTCATGTCATCCAAGATGTTCATGTCTTTCATTCTTCAGTTGCAAAGAAATTAAGTTGAGGAAAACATTCCAGGATTTTTTCTGTATATAGTGACCAATAGTTTGAAGGTCCAAACTGCAGCTTCGATAGGCTCTACACGATCCCAGCCGAAGAATAAGGGTTTTATCTAGCGAAACCATCGATCATTTTCTTAAAATAATAATAATAATAATTTATGTAATTTTTAACCATAAAATTCTCATCTTGCACTAGTCTGGGATGGCATGCACGTCTTCACACATTGCGCATTTACGTTGAAAAGGTCAGGCATGGTTAGTTTTTTGTTTGTCTACTTCAGTTCAAATTGGTAGGGTAGGGCGAAAACTCCATCTCATTTTGTCCTCCAACTTCAAAATCATCCAACGTTGTTTTATCTTATTTGTAAAAGGTGATTGACTTTCTTTGCATGTTCACTTTGTAAACACTGGGTCGGTACTTGTGCCTACATCACGTGGGACCTTTCCAACATGATCGCATAATGCATGAGATTGGGCTGGTGCAAAATGAGCATTTGTGGATAAAAGTATATAAATTTTTATTGTTTTAAGCAAATGACAGATCATTTTACTGGATATGACCCTTATTCCTCGGCTGGGAGAGAGTAGAGAGCTTTGAAGCTGCATTAAACCTGCAATTTGGACCTTCAAACTGTTGGACACCATAGAAGTCCACTATACACTCTTAAAAATAAAGGTTCTTAATTGGCATCAATGGTTCCATGAAGAACCTTAAACATCTATGGAACCTTTCAAATGCAGAAAAGGTACTTTATAGTCGAAAAAGGTTCTGTAGATTTTCAAAATGTTCTTTGAAAAGGTTCTTTTAAGAACTGATCACTGAAAGGTTCTTTGGAAACCAAAAATGATTCTTTTATGGCATCACTGCAAAAACCTTTTTTTTTTTTTTACAGTGTTTTCCTAAAAAAAAAACAACAAAAAAAAACAAACAAAAAAAAAACACTTTTTTGCGACTAAAGAAAGAAAGACAATCATCTTGGATGACATGGGGGTGAGTAAATTATCAGGAAAGTTTTATTCTGAAAGTGAACTGAATGCATTTACTGCAAAATTGTACCATATGGTTGTAAGTTTATCATGTACAGGATGATGAATCATCTAGTACGTCATTGATAAAAATAAATCTTTATTTAGCTTATTTTCTTACATTTGCTTATTTAGAACAGAATTGACAATCAATTTGTTACCTTTGTAACAATACAAAAAAATCTCAAATTAAAATTTTATTATACTACTTTTTGGAATACTTTATTCTGTTCATTCAAAGCATTAGATACTTCACTGTTGACTCTGGAAAAATACTACTGCTTTTCTGTTTTTCTTTTCACACCAACAACAGTTAGATAAATAATCCAGATCAAATAGATACATCTGAATTACAGATAGATTAATAGATGCCTACATTTTTCAAGGAGGAACGAAAACAGTAAACAATTGAGTTGACCTCTAAGTTATGATGAATAAGAAAAGATTTTTGAAACTTCTTCCGTGAGACTTTTCACAGTGACAGGCGAGATCTTGGAGGTTACCCAAGCCTGATGTATCTTACAGAAATGACAGCTGTACAGCATCAAAAGGAATGAATGGGATCACATGAGGAAACCTCAATATATTTTATCAACAATCTGACAATCCTCTTAGCGAACACCGGCACATCTGTGTCAGAAGTAATCCAATAGCGATCTCCACAGCTATAAGAGGACAGAGGCGGAACGGCGGGACAGGTGCCCTTTGTGACCCATCAGCGGACTGATTACAGTGCGTGGCTGAGACGGTGTGAGCCCGCTGTGATAACCTCCACCTGATGTGCCCCACTTATCCTCTGTAGACACCAGACATACACTGCTGGGTAATTTTCCAAAACACACTATAAACTACTGAATCATCTCAGTATGGAAGCACCACTGTTTAAGCTGCGCATCTCATGCGAACTGTCATGAAAAATGCCATCGAGGACTGTGAGCGTGCCAAACTGAATTAATGCTTTAACTGTTTCCAGACACACTGTTAACAGAGGCAGTGAGGAGATTGAGCTGTCAGGAGATGTTCAGCGTCACAGGACTAAATGTTATCAGGCGTGTATGTTCTCCATTCATTCACATATGCTGTGATAAACTGTTATAAAGGATTACGGTGAAAGGAGCTTTCATTGCACTGCAGGGCTATTGAAAATCATAAAAAGGGGGTAGAGATATAGAATTATATAAAAGGTTACTTTGATTTTTTCCCCCCATACATTGAAAGTCTGGGTCCAATGTCAAAATATTCAGTCTAAATGATGACAGAATTTTCATTTTTGGATAAACTATTCCTTTAAGACTAGAGTTTTGTCTGTTGATGTTAAAGATGTTTACATGGCTAGATAATTTTACCTACAGTATGTAAGTCTATATTTACTTGATAGACTTTACTGACATCCATTACAAAGCTCCAGCGCCCAACTGAATTCTCTCTATGAGTTCTGTGCCCTGATTTGGTTCCCTTATTTGAGACACTAATTCTAATCTGAGTCTTAATTACTGTGTGAATTATTAATTAACTGTGGCCTGGGTGCTGACAGCAAGACTAATATAAGTCAAAAGTCAGTTTCTAAATGTGCTAGAATAATTTCCTGAGGAAAGTAAAACGAGGAGCTGTGTAATCCATAAAAATCCATTCATTGTTACCCTTGAAAGCTTACTGTATACGTAATACTTGCTATTTCTGGCTCCATTTCCAAACAGCATTAATGGAGTAACAGCTGCACAGTCATGGGAGGGGGGAATGATATATAGGTTCCCCTTATATTGTACTGTAAATGTGTGATACACCCATCAGTCACAACAAATTCAACCAAAGACAGAAGCACTTTTTAATAAACATCACACATAGCAGTGTCACCTCCTCCATTTCTCCTTTTATCTTATTCCATCGCATGCGATTTCATGCTCATCTTCACTATTCCTACATTTTTTCCTTCTCACTCAGTGTCTTGTATCCGTTCTCTCTCTTTCCTCCTTCCCAACACACACCGCCATGCTTCTCCTACTGCGGCACCTCATGTGGTTTGCCCTGATGAGAATCCTGCTTCTGTAGATCAGTTTAGATTGGTGAGCTGAAATGTCAGACATTTAATAACTGATGTGCTGTAGATCTGACCTTGATGCTGCTGCAATACTTGTGTTTCAGATTATAGCGTGACTGACAACAGGACTGCTGACGGGCAGCCATTACACCAACTGATACAACAAGGTACCGAAACATCAATTCCCATATTCTTGAAAGAGTCACCCATTTTTTATAAGCTGTGTACATAACCGCTCATAAGTTAGATCTTTTACAGTCTAATTATGTAGTTTTACATGTTTTATCTGAGTGTTGTTAATCTCATTGATTAAAGGTGAAGTTAATTTCCAGAATAAAAATTTCCTGATAAATTACTCACCCCTATGTCATTCAAGATGTTAATGTCTTTCTTCCTTCAGTCAAAAAGAAATTAAGTTTTTTGAGGAAAACATTCCACAATTTTTCTCCATATATTGGTCTTTAATGGTGGCCAATGGGTTGAAGGTCAAAATTGCAGTTTTAATGCAGCTTCAAAGAGCTCTACATGATTTCAGCTGAGGAATAAGGGTTTTATCTAGCGAAACGATTAGTCATTTTCTAATAAAAGTACAAATTTATATACTTTTTAACCACAAATGCTCATCTTGCACCAGCTTGACCTCACACGTTACTTAATCACAAACGCATGATATAGGTGGAAGTACCAACCCAGTGTTTACAAAGAGATTGTGCAAAGAAAGTCAAACGCCCTTTACAAGAAAAGGTAAAACAACGATGTTGGACGATATTGAAGTTGAAGGGTAAAAATGAGATGGAGTTTTACACAGACTAAGAACTAACCTCATGTGACAATTACAATGTGATTGCGCAATGTGCGAAAAGACGCGTATGCACATGATAGAGCTAGTTCAAGATTAACATTTGTGGTTAAAAAATATTTACTTTTTTTTTAAGAAAATGACCAGACCTTCAACCCGTTGGCCACCATTGAAGTCCACTATATCGAAAAAAATCCTCGAATGTTTTCCTCAAAAAACGTAACTTCTTTGTGACTGAAGAAAGAAAAACAGGAACATCCTGGATGACATTGGGATGGGTAAATTATCAGGTAATTTTCTTCAAATTTAAATTTCTTCTTTAAATATAATAAAGAAAAGAAATTCAATAGATTTAAAGGAAACATCAGATGCACATTTTACACAAGCTGGTATGATTCAGGTCTTCATGAAATGTCTGTAAAATACCTAAAATTCCTCAATGATCGTGAAAAACCCTTTTTACTAGGGCTGCACAATAAATCGTGATAATATTCCAACTGATATTAGGAAAAGCTGCGATATTCATGCGTACATCTTGTCAGGGAAGCACAGTACTGTGATCAGTAGTGACTGTCCATCCGAAGGCTAGAGGGCGCTCCCGTGCAAAAACTCCAAATACGCGCCTCAGAAGAAATCCAGGAAATACTGATCGCTGCAGCTTAATAAACAGAAGATTTAACTGCTTTCATTGATTCAACGTGACTAATAAACACAGGATTACGACTTATTATAATTGTCCTTATAATAAAGTATATAATAATGCAATGCCTTTATCACTGCTTTGAATACTATGAAATATGTTGCCTGCCTTATTCTGTGTAAGAAGCCACATAATCTCACAGAAGGATTCATTTCAAACAATCGACTGACATTATGAGTTTGGAGTAAAAACATGTTATTATTATTTAGTGTGGTATTTTTACGTGCTTTCAGAGCAGCATTTACTACACAGAGCCGTAGTTTTCCTAGCCCTACTTTTTACCTCGTCAAAAACGCCTCTGTTCACAGCGACCCGTTTTGGTGCATGTCTCTTTAAATGATAATCAGCCACTGCTCACTCCACCCCTCTCTATCGTTTTTTGTGTATTTGGTGGCATGTTGCCATCAAAAACAAAGCTAATCCACTGCTTCCTCAGTGGCTCTAATGTCGGGAGAAAATGAAGACTCTTTTGTTTACATTTATATCCAAATACAAAACACCTGCATTGCAGTTTGTCAGTGGCTGTGGGCGGGGCCTGAGCAATGTCATACTGCTCAGAAAATCAAAATGTTTTGATAATTGAGAGTGTTTCGATTTTTTGGCTGTTAAGAAAGAAGTGAATGGATTTTTATCTTTGTAGGGTGGTTGTGTCTACACACTGCTAAGACACATTTATATGCAAAAAAAACATCTAAAAGTGAATTTCCCATCTGATGTCCCCTTTAAAATAAATAAATATGTTTCACCCTTTCAAAATGATGAGCAAAAATGTGTAATCTTCAGTCATTTGAAAGCAGCCATTGACAATATTCAAAGTTTTGAGAAAAACTAAAGATTGAGCTATACTGTGAAAGCATGATTTCTTCTTGCCTCGAATCTCAGTCCTTAAGCCACTCGTGGCCCACGTGTAGATGTATGTGCAGATGGCAAAGCATCAGAAAATGCACAGTATGGACTCATCCTGACTCATTTCTTCACATCACAACAAACAACCCGAGACAAACTGTGCAGGAAGTAAATAAAGCATCAGTGGCAGATTTTGTTTAGCTTTTTTATGTTAGGCCTCAAAGCCCTGCTGCTCAGCAAATCAAATGCAGGAGAGTGCCAAGAGCTGCATGCGGGCTGGGTGACTCTTCTCAGGAGGACACTGGATGAGGAGATGACTATAGAGCTGAGGAAGGGATTGCTATCAAACGCAGGAGACAGGGATAATTGGTCATCTGGTCTGTAACTGTTTTCATTCCAAAAAAATGCTAAGTCAGAAATTAATAATGGTTTCGGAAATGTTACAGTTTTTGCCATCTGTCTCTGTGAGTAAGATGTGTGCATAACACAGAGACTGTTTCACAAACTTGCCCTATGGAGTCATTGCCACTTCTCAAAGTTTCTTTCTCAAATAAAGAGGATGCTCTATTTATTTGGCGTATTTAAGAAGTCAGTACGTACGACTTCTCATATTCTGTAGTAAGTGAGATGTGACTGCAACTACACTATAAAATTTGTTAAGTCAAATTTTGTTTAAGTTCAGTCAACTTAAATAAATTTAGTCAACTTGAAATGTTAAGTTGTACTAAGTGACAACTTAGATATTTGTGTTTGGTAAACTTAAAAGCTGGGTAAGTAACCCAGCTGCCTTAAAAGTTTAAGTTAAATCAACTCAAATATGTAAGTTGTCACTTAGTACAACTTAACATTTCAAGTTGAATAAACGTAACATTTTAAGGCAGCCAGGTAACAAATTATTTTAAGTTGACTCAACAAATTGTTTTTTACACTGTATTTGACTGTATTTTATCTGATGAATAAGTATGAAAACAATTGCCACCCACATGCTGGCCTGCAAATATTTGATAGATTCTCACATAGTAGCACAGAATAATTGGATTTTGGGAAACTGAATGGCAATGGGATGAAATATCAAATTATGATGAACAACACTTTAAGGGTCATATTATAGGAAAGGAAATATTATAGCCCATGAAAAACTATTTTGCTGGATCAAAGGGAGAATAAGAGTTGTGTTGTTGGTTGACACCCTACAAGTATTGATCATATTATTGAATTTTTGATTTTTTTTTATTATCATTCTGACATGTTTGAATTGCACTCCCATGCAATTTATTGTGCACATAGTAATACACTGAAATCAAACATCAAAGCAGCATTTGAAAATTTGCTTTGAAGTATTTCTCATTTTTTATAGAGTAAAACTGATGGCAAAGGTAGATATCTGTTACAATCAAATGCAACTATGGTATTTAATAAACTAAATATCTCTCAGTAAATTATATTATTTAATAACTATTTCTTTTTTAGATTTTATTTTTGGCGTTTTTTTGGCCTTTATTAGATAAGACAGTGTTGGACAGGAAGCAAAGTGGGATCGGGAAAGGTCCATAAGCCGGGATTTAAACTCGGGTCGCCCGCAGCACAATGGCGCTATATGTCGACGCGCTAACCACGTGGCTATTGCCGCCGACATTTAATAACTATTTCTAATGTGAAGTTTTGACATATATCACTATAGAACTTTCTTATGATAAATGACACAACAGCTGAAAGTGAACTGAAGCATTTTAGATACTTTATCGAACCACAGAAAGTAAATATTTTGAATGGTGGTTAAACTAATCGTTAACGAGCGACCAGTGTTTAGTATAATCGCTATTTGGAGACATGGCTGTCAAAATGATTATTCGATTGCATGTGCTTCCAATCAGACAGCTTCTTATATTTAAGATTTCTCCTGCTTGGCCTGATGTCTCAGGCCCCTGTTCTGTCATAGGGACTGATAATACCGAAAGCTCAGCCTGAGAAAAATGCTGTCTAATGCCCTGCTCTTTCAAGCCACTCTCCAGATCGAACACTTTATCCAGTATCTGTTTTAAAAGGCAGCAGAGTGGCAGAGAGTTGTGCTTGCAGAAAGGAAGCGGCACGACTCTTCCTTTGTTGTTGTTGTTTTTTTCCCCCCGATTTTTCTGCATGGGCAGGATTACAAGTACAACTTCCGTGCGTCATCACCTCAGGTTCATGCCCCTCTGAGCTTTTTCCTGGATGAGATGACGGGCTTCAGAGACGAGAGGCTGCACATGTTTCTTTCCCCTCATCTCTTCTCTTCTTCCTTTTAACACTCTGCTTTGACTGACACCTGCTGACTGGACCGAGAAAAAGCTTCTCTCTCCAGTCACTCTGGATGGCTTGAGACGAGCGATGCCTCTAAATGTTGTCGCTGAATGTCAGAGAATACACAAGCCGAATCTGTTCTCAGCGAGCAGTACTTTTGTAATTAACCTTTAGATTCTGTCATTCAGTAGCAAGTTTGAATCAGGATGTGCGCAGTATTGTACGGCCCACAGGCAGTGCACTGTACACATGGAGATGTTGGTGGCGCTGAGTCTGATCTGTATGGAGAAGTGTTAATTTATGCTCTCAGGATATGTGGCAGGCCTAATTGGCACTTTGATCTGACACTTGCCTTGGATGTTTTAACACTTCACTTTGCACTCCACCTCATTCATTCATTAGACAAACACCAACAGCATGGGAGTGCCGAGCGAGGGCAGCGGGGGATGAGAGTGAGCAAATGAGCTGCTCTGCTTGTGATCTTTGACCTTGGATCATGACTTCATGCAAAGATCAGTGAGCAGAAAGGCCTGAGTCACACGAGAGGCTGCAGGAAGCCAGCCGATATTACTGCTCTTAATGGGATTAACGTTGTGGCACAAATTGCTTGTAAGGGAATTCATTTTGCATTTCATATGTCAGAGCTGCTGCAGAGTTGTTAGTAATTGTTTGACTGTACAAGATGTATTTTGGAGAACTGGAAAGTCTGTTTATGCTTCATGCCGAATTTAATTATGCCGAGTTTATGTGAGTTGTGAAAAAGGGGTGTTCATTTTAACAGCGTTCTGATTCCCAGGCGCTTCATTACTAATTTGTTGTGTGCTGTGGTAAATCTAAAATACAAAGCCTCTAATTTGCAGAAGATGTTGAGGAGATGGTTCTGTTTTGCAGAAGGTACATAAATAGTGTTCTGAAATTGTATGAATTGTTTGAATACTGTTTGAGGTTCAATTTTAGACATGTTGTCAGACATTGACATTTAAGGCCATTTTTGTGACCGTTTATGTTAGGGTTGGGTTTTGACACAAATTTCACAATTCGATTCGCTTCTGATTCACAAGCTTGAAATTAAGTTTGATTTCTGATTCGATTTGACTCAATATTGATTATTTTGGATATATTTTGGATATTTTGGAGTACATGCCAAATTTTCTCAAGAAAAAAAAAATCTCTCAACTAATGCTGTAAAATATACATGAGAGTCAGTTGGTAGCCTGCTATAATAATGAAGGTTAAAATTAACAGATTTGTATGCAAATGCTTAAATTACACTCAGTGAAGTTTTGATAACAATAAAGTTACATAATTATATTTCTACTCCAATTAATTTTTTGAAATGTAAACATTTAAATGGTGCCTGTCATAAAATCTTAATAGATTTATTCAAACATAAATTAAACACTGAAGAAAACAGTAAAAAATAGTGCAAAATGCTTCTCTCTAGAGTTCATTTTTCTAGCTGACTAATGAGCAGAATATGTTTTTTCTAAAGTAAATGTTCCATGGTATTGTTTGCAAGCTGTTATAAATACATTTTTGCGTCGTTGAAACACTGATTGAGTGATTACATGAGACATTTCGAAAAGTTGTATTTCTTATAACATACCTTCAGATGTTTAATCATGATTATTTCGTACTGAAACTGGTATTAAAGCGAAGGAGATGATCAGTTCACGTACGCTTCGCGCTGCCGTTTTTCTTGAATTGAGGCGCTACAGTGATCTATCACTCCATATTAAACAGCGCTAAAACAGCATTTATTGTTTGAGTACTGTAATAAAATGGACAGAATTTGAAATCAGAGACTTTGTTTCATATCAGAAGTAACAAAGCACAAAGCTTATTGCTTTTTATTGGGTGGGAGGTGTGCTACAATGTTCCGTTCATTGTCTGAAAACAGGCTAGACTAATCAATTCATGGGATTTAAGAATCAATATCAATATCAATCAATATGAATATCAAAATCATAAAAATTGATTAAAATCAAGAAATCAATTTTTTTTTTTACCCAGCCCTAGTTTGTGTGGCTTTAAACATGACTAATTGTTCTCCTTCCAAGTCCGTCAAACAAAATGACGACTCAAGTCGACTCGCTTGTTGATGTACCTGATTATTTTGAAATAAGTTGCTCAAAATGCATCGTGTAAAAATCAGAAATCAAAAACTTTTGTATCAAGTGTTAAGTTGGGATGTACCTAAGTGTCAAGTTGTGCAGACTTTGTCATAAACAATGACATTAACACACCGGAAAAAGGTTAAATGATACTTTGCAGATGCAACCAGGGGTGAAAAATGTGTTTTTTTCTTAAAGGGGTGATATTATGCTTTTTCACTTTTTGAACTTTAGTCAGTGTGTGGTGTGTATCTTTGAGCATAAAAAAGATCCACAAAGTTACAAATCTCAAAGTCCACTCCAAAAGGAGATATTTCGTTTTTTAAAAATCCCTTTTCAAGAACTATGACGAATGGCTCCTTTGGACTACAGTGTTTGTTTTCCGCATGCAATGGTGTCACAACGTGGTCCATTATAATATTATTAAAATAAATGGAAATTCAAATTGTTGGAGGGAGGGAAGGGATGAGGTGGGGCATTAGCCTACCTCCTCTCCAGGGGGTTAATAAAGGCCTCGATGCATTTTTGTAAAAAAAATATCCATATTTAAAACATAAGAATCACTTTAATCTAGCCTGAGCTAAAAGTTGTACGCAGAACTTGCTTCATCGATAAGGGGCGTGGCAGTACTGAAAATACCGTCTAAGCTGTTCGCCAATCGCAAGGCAGTGGGAGAGCTAACCAATCACAACACATTTTGTTTTTTGGAAGCCGGGCATTCATTAAACCCGGAGCTAATCGAGCCTTATGTGCCAGGCTAGGAGAGATGTATTGTAATAATGTAAATTATGTTAAAAATAATGCAGTTTTCGAACCACCAAGCATGAAAGCATGTTCTAGTACATCCCCAAAACAAAATCAAGACTTAGAAAAAGCATAATAGGACCCCTTTAAAATAAAGTTATCTTTGGCTGCATGACATATTATTTATTATTATCTGAGCTGAACTCGTGATTTACACAGGAGTCCATTCAGCATGCTTGTTTTTCCAAAAAAAAAAAAAAAAAAAAAAAAAAGCAAATAATGAAATTAACAGATGCACGAGTAGCTTGAATGAAGTCCATGTGCACTTAGTACAGATTGTCACTACAACAGATAAACATTTACGGAGGAAATAAACCAAATATCCTGTTGACTTTGAAGCACACTGCCATATAAATCAAATTGCGTCTAGTGTTTACGAAAACTGCCCAAAGAGTTTAGTCTTTTTATCAAGAACGGCTCAGAATGGCAGTAGGACTGTTTGGTATATCATTACTTTTGCAAATATATGTGCTGCTACTAATTACACAGTTCACCTTGAAATGAAAATTCACCCTATTTTCGAAATGTATGTTATTGTGAATCTTTGCAAGTTTCTTTTTATGGACATTTTTAAACAGTAATTTTTAATCAAAATGTCAACTCGATCTTCTGTTGAAATGACTAATGTGTTCTTCTTTAATCATTTAGTCTGCTTAAACGCTGTTCCTTTCTTACAATCAACTGCTAGTTATATTTGATATTTGGTACAGGTATATTTGTGTGGTTGGTTTTGTAAGTCTACAGTGTGTCGATCAGAAACTCATTGCTGATAGTCAATTAATTACAGTATCGTGTCTTTGGAGGAAGCCCAAACTGTCAACAGGAACCCCGTTAGAAGTATGATACATCAGTGTCCAATAAAGACAGTGTTTGTGCATAGTCTTGAGTTTCCCTGGCATGTTCTGACAGCAACAATAAGATGATTTGAAAGTCAGTGAAAATATGGCTGCTATGCTTCCAGCCATTGTACAAGACGTTTCATTTGCACCATTCACTTATGAGCAACTGTCTGCGCTCTATTGTGTCTCTTGTCATAATTAAGCTGTGCTGAAGTGTGCGAGCAAACCACGCAGCTGCAGTAAATCTGTACCTGATACTCGTATGCCATATATGTAACAGCATCCCTCTCCCCATCTCTCCCTCCTTCAGGCCATGCTGATGACTCATCGGCCAGCCTTATTAAGGACCCGGAGAGACTATGAGCACTTGTGCTCAGCCCTGCACTACACCATGCTAATTATTTTACTGCACATGCCTCCATTACGAAATAGAGGGGGAACAGTGAACAAGGACAACGATAACCAGATGAGAAAAAATGAGCATTCTTCAAACCCAGTAATGAATTTAAAACAAGAAGGTAAATATATAGTATAGTTTTTTAAAAGATATATGCATTTAGACGGGGCTTCCAAATTATACAGTGATCCTCTGTCTTCAGAAATACATCTCAAACACATCATACTTAAAAATAAGTGTTTGAACTTTTGTCATATGGCAGCTTATATTATATTGTGTTTAACTCACATTTCACCACAGCGTTCTCTTCTATTTATTACTTTGTTGACATAAATAACGTTTGGTTTGTATCTATTTTCAGACAAAATCTGAATTCATCAGACATACGAGAATGTTAAAAGTGACCCACAGTTCAGTCTGCTGTGTACTGCCTGTTCTTGTAATCCCAGAATGCCTGGCACAAAAGGGTAAAATCATAAAATATGAAAGGAACACAGGCTTGAAACAGATTTAAAGGAATAGTTTGACAAAAAATGAACATTTTGTCTTTGTTTATTTATTCACACTTTCTTTCCACACTGTATAAAAATGGTCATGAATTTACCGGCAAAAGGCTGTAAAAATGCTACAGTAAAAGCCTATTAATTGGTTAAAGGGGTCATCGGATGCAAAGTTCACTTTTACATGTTGTTTGAACATTAATGTGTGTTGGTAGTGTATGTACACATCTACCCTATAATGATAAAAATCCATGCAGTGGTTTTTAATTCATCTTTAAAAATAATATCCCCTTTTTCAAATCAAGCCATTCTCAGATGCCTGTCGGTATGGCGTCACACCGATAGAGGCTGCTCCCATGATAGTTGGTTGACATGACCCGCCTTAAATCAGCTGTAACAGTCCGACCTCCACTGTTTCGATGCCGGAGCAGGGATGTAAATTAGACAAGAATATCTCTGATTGAGCAATTGAGGTGTTGTGTTGCTGGATGTAATAATGAACATAGTGGTCGTCGTTTACTCCCAACACCTGAGCCGCTGAAGATGCAATAGATTACTTTTGTTTGTGAAGGGAATGCACCTCCCGATCTACATATATCCGTCTATGTTTGTGCGAAACATTCGTGATCCAGCTTCACTTACAGCAGAAGTTTTATGAATCTTTGCGATCGCCATTCCTAATAACGTGCTAGTTAACAAGTTTAGCGGCTAAACGCGGCTAAATGCGGCTAAAGTAAACAGGCTGGTCACTCCACAGAGAGGAGAGAGGGGTGGAGCAAGCAGAGCTCATTAACATTTAAAGCAACCTCGACCAGAACAGGATGATTTTTGCAGAGCTGATTTTGACAAGGTAAAAAGGGTGTTGTTTTACACAACCATTAACAATTTTTAATCAAAGTATATTAGAGACTTTTCATTAAGACCCTAAAGAATCATATCAACTTGTGGAAAATGGGCATCTGATGACCCCTTTAACAGTTAGTTCCCTTACTACATACAGTGAAAAACTGTAATGGACATTTCACTGTAATTTTACAGTAAAATACAGTTTTTTGGAAGTGAAAAAGAACTTATTATTTACAGTGAAAAAGCGTAAATTGACATTTCCGAAATTCCCTGTTACATTTTATGTTTTTTTTTAAATAACTGTTTCTTCTTAGTTTTTTTTAGTTATTACTTAGTTTCTTCTTAGTTATGTTCATTAGGGTTGTCTGTTACATCAAATGTTGTTCAGTTACCATGATTTTGTTTAGGATTTGTGTGAATAATACTGCACACCTTCTAAATATGTTAGTATTTTCTTTCTCAGCTTGTGGAAAAGCTGTTTGTGAAGAGATTTGATTTATCATGTGACTTTCTCATCACCACCTACTTTTGGTGGTTATCAGTGTATTACAGAGGTTCTAAACAGATTTCAGTACTTCAAATAATTGTTATATTAACATCATATCAGTTAATGAAATATGCTTTTTAAATGTTAACTTAAGTTAAATTTGTAAAACCTAAAATGTTGCTACCGTATTTTTTTATGGTACATCATCTTCATATATCAAAAATGAACAGTAAAATCAACAATGGGTTTATCTTATGTTATTTTACCTGCACTATGCTGTTTGCCAAAGATCCAAAATGGGTTGCAATAGAAATCAGTACTAAAGTTTTCTAAAGAGCGCATGATATATATCAAAATTTTTGTCTATCCTCATCAGATGACCTTATCAAAACTGCGGAGGAGAGGGAAAACACAGAATGACAGTGAGAAGGATATCGCCAACACAGCCATTTCTCTGAAGCAGGCGTTTACGGTTACCTGAGCCAGGCGAAAAAACGAGATTGGCTCGTAGAATATACCGCGGTGTTTTATGGCTGTCTGCGTGACCTCCAGTTTGTCACTAAACGTGCAAGGTACTGGAGGGGCTCCCTCTGTCTATTCATCCCTCCATCCCTTCTGTTCTCCCTCTCATCATCCCTTCCAGTTTAATCTCTCAGATTTGGCAGGAGCTTAATGAGGCAGTGGGTGAGTCAGCCGCTCTGCTGCTGGAGGTGAGAATTACATTGAGAGAGAGACGGAAAGAACGAAAGGAATAGGCCGGGAGGTAGAGGAAGATGAGGAAGGATGAGAAAATAGGGAGAACAGTGGAGAAATATTAAAAAAGAAAAATGTCAATGGCCAGAGAGATAGACTGATTGAAGGTCCAGGAAATAAATGCCTCCTACAGTTCTGTAGTATTGCAATACTGCAGAGACAGGCTAGCCATGGGAGAGGACAAGAGAAGATTAGAACAAAGAAAAGACTATATGAAGAAACTATATAAAGAAATCTGGGAGATTATGAAAGAAGAGCAATACACCATAAAGACAGAATCCCGTAACCTAACTTTAAATATTTGAACAGACTTCAAATGTACTATAGGTATTACACACTACAGACTACAGTTTAGAACTAGAGGAACATACAATATAACGCTTGAATTTAAACATTTTTATATTTAATGGAAAAAGAAATGGGTGGAATGTGGGGGTTTTGTCGAAACAAGTAGTCATAGGGTTGAATTTTTATTTTTGGGTGAACGATCACTTGAAAGTGAGTGTACCAAAAAATGATTTACTCACCCTCAAGCCATCCTAGGTGTATATGAATTTCTTCTTTCAGACAAACACAGTCAGAGTTATATTAAAAAAAGTCCTGGCTCTTCCAAGCTTTATAATGGCAGTGAATGGCTGTTGAGATTTTGAAGTCCAATAAAGTGTATCCATCCATCATAAAAAGTGCTCCGGGGGTTAATAAAGGCTTTCTGAAGCAATTTGATGCATTTGTGTAAGAAAATATCCATGTTTAATATATGCACAGCGCATGATGTACACTGTAAAAAACAATTTGTTGAGTCAACTTAAAATAATTTGTAACCTGGCTGCCTTAAAATTTTAAGTTCAGTCAAATCAAAAAATTTATTCAACTTGAAATGTTAAATTATACTAAGTGACAACTTAGATATTTGAGTTGAATCAACTTAAAATTTTAAGGCAGCTGGGTTACTTACCCATCTGTTAAGTTTAGCAAACACAAATATCTAAGTTGTTACTTAGTACAACTTAACATTTCAAGTTGGCTAAACTTATTTTAGTTGACGGAACTGAAAATTTTAAGGCAGCAGGGTAACAAATTATTTTAAGCTGACTCAACAAATTGTGTTTTTTATTTTTTACAGTGTAGGACGTAGGCGACTGTGGAAGTGACAAGAGAGCGCAAAACAAAACACCCATCACGAATTAGAAGTACAAAATGAGGATTTGTAAAGAAAAATGTCAGAGGATTTTGATATAAGCAAAGAGGAGACTAGTTTTTACTTTTCTTTATACAAATCATTGTTCTAGCAAGACTAGCATATTCTCACTGGAGCTCACGCTATGTGTACGGCCTACATCATCCACTGGAATGCAACTCTTTCATGAATATAACAGTTAGCGGAAGCTAGATATTACATTACACAAACATTTAAATATGGATATTTTTCTTACACAAATGCATCAAATCGCTTCAGAAAGAGCAAAGCTCCCAGAGCTATGTGGAGCACTTTTTATGATGGATGGATGCGCTTTTTTGCACTTCAAAAAATCAACAGCCATTCACTGCCATTATAAAGCTGGGAAGAGCCAGGACATTTTTTAATATAACTTGAATTGTATTTGTCCACAAAAAGAATAATTTTTGTGAACTATTCCTTTAAGGTTTGTGGCTCCATACGCTTGACTTCTATTGGCTGTTCACCATATGACTACAAATTTGGGTTGTGGAGAATCATACACTACTAGGTTTTTATTACAGACCCTTTGATCAAATGACTAAAATACACAAGCACTGCAGAGTGTGGCAAAAATCTAGTAGCGTAATACAGCTCTAATAATGCTATTGAATTCTTTCAGCCGTGAAATTACTCTTATATTCAGAAAGAGGGACGTTGCATCAGTTCTTCCTGTTAAGATGTCCAAGTCTATATATGGTACATACTTTAAAAAGTGGAGGCAGAAGTGTGACAACAGGCATAAAAATGGTAAAAAATGTACAAAAATATTAGTGTGAATAAATACATCCAGCATGAATTTCTCAGGGAAGCTTTTTTTATGCATTTGTCTATGTGTGAGGGAGACAAATACAGTGTGTGGGTGAGAGAAGGAGAGAGAACGTGTCTGTGTGTGTGTGTGTGTGTGTATGTTCTCATTACATTTTGTTATGGCATGTTGAGCATCGTGAGAACAAGGTGAGGCATGTGGTTCGTGCCCTGACACACGCGCCCCTGTAAACATTAGTGTGAGGTATTGATGTAGAGCTGAGTGAAAGTGGGAGGCGTAGGCTTGTATTGGTCCACGATGTCCTCGGCTGTTCCTCTTCCTAACTATGGAAGAGCTATCGCTGGCTAAGGAATGTTTGATATGCATCGCCCCCCGAAGTCACTAGCTATGACACCTTTTTCCATGACTGTGTTTGGGCAATGATCTGGCAGCTCAGCGGTGCACAAACACTTTGATTCATGTGCTAACTTTCTAACTTTCTTTTTTTTTAAGTAATAAAATGGCTCTCATCCAATTTGTAGCTATTTTTAGTTAACGAAGGGAATGTGGATAATGCTAGTTGAGTTACTTTAGGTTAAATCATCAACCTGACGTAATGGTTCGTCTGCAGACAGAAGAATGCTCTCAGTAGGGACAGGAGCCTTTTGTCACTGTTTGGAAGGAATGGTGGGGATCTCCACAGGCTGCCTGGCTTGTTTCTGAAGAGATAGGCCAAATAAGTAACTTGGCTTACGGGCAGACTGACCTTGTTTGAAGGTGGAGAACTGAACACATTGAAATGATGTGCAATGAACCAGTGCAGTCTCATAAGGGAAACTTTGTTCTAGTGACTTTTTTTCTATGCACCACTAAAAGGTCACGTTGGTGACACTGTTTGGCCCTGTGATTTCCGCAATGCGTAAAATGCGGACGGAATTGCGGAATCCAGTCAGAAGAATGGAATTTACTGTATAACGCAGAATGTCACGGTATTTGCCCAATTTGGGATGAATGAATCAAAAGTGCTTCAGTACACTTAAATCAAAAGGCGACCAGTGTCTGTGAATATTAAGCTGCAAAAATTACTATTTAAATATGAATTTCGTACACATACTCTGAAGCGCGCATGACGCTCGCTGTGGCATCAGTATATGAGTACATGAACACATAAACATCATCTCTAGAACTGTTCTGAGAGTCACTTCATGAGCATTTTTCCATTTCTTTTAAGAAAAGCTATCGTCACATCATATACAGACATAGTGGTCTTTACAGCAACCCATCAAAAATAAAGTTTAACAGTTTAACTTGAAGAAACTGCAACTGCAAATATATTATTTAATGTAATGATAGTACTACTAATAATTATAAAATTATTATTAAAACTTTACTTTTAAGGAATGTTTACCTGAAAAATTATTTGCCAGAATTTATTTAACAGAAAAATTTAAATACATAATACTGATTTCTGAAAAATAATAATAATAAATAAACAAATAAATAGAACTATATATATAACCAATTAATTAGAGATGCTTTTGATCATTCAAATTTAATGAAACCATTAAAATGACACAACATTTGGTAAAAAATAAAACTGAAAATTTTTTTTGATAGTGCCTTAAAAATGTAATTTTTGCTAAACTTTTAATGCTTTTCTGTTAAATTTCGCAAGTTTCATGATTTTAGTTAATTAGAAGAAAAAAAAAAAAAAAAGGAAAAATTCAGAAAAAAATAAAAGATTTCTTAGGGCCCTAACACTGGTAACACACCTCTGTAATACTGTCTTTGAATAATGCAAAACAATATATTTTTATAAAACTTAATTAATCTATAATCACAACCATAACCACTCCACACCCTGCTGGCAGATGTTGAAACTGCAGCGTCTGGCTGTAAAAAGCATTTTTATTTGAAAATTCTGATTCTGATTCTGATTCTCATTTTTTACATTATTATTAAATATCCACATCATCTAGCATTGACTGAATCAACCAATTTCTTTAAAAGAACTGATTCAAAAGAGTGATTCACTCATAATGCAGACATCAATTTGTTACTTTATTCCATGACTTTTAAATCTCATTCATAAATATACATTCAAATTTGGTGTGTTGCAACTGTGTCACAAAACAAGCAAGAGCCGATGGCTTTTGACATCACTGGCATCAAACCTGCCATAGCACATCTTGAGGTGACATGTTTTGACTGAATGAGTGTGAACTGCAAATTAGATTATGAGTGAATAATCACGATTTTCAGGTCTGTTCTTCACACACTTACATTGTACATTATAAATGAGAGGAAAAGTACTGATATCCTGGACAATTCACAGAAGATAGAAAAGTATATGTGTTTGTACTAAAGTGTGAATGATAAAATCTTAATTTTGGACTCTAAAAATGTGGGTAAATTTGTGCAATCAATATAATGTAATCATATAATGTACTGCACAGAATGTCCATTGGGTTGCTGTTAATCAGTTAACCATTTGGCATTAAAGGCAGCTGCCACATTTCTACAAACAAACACAGTTGCGAAATGATCACCAGAGGGCATATTATCATTCACCAAGTTAAGATCAAAAGTTGGCAGCACATCTGAGACTTCGACTGAACTCTGCGTCTGCACCAACTCCCATCTGTTATGGCAGCCGAAACAAAGGAAATAGATGTCACACACACTCACACAGTCGTGCTCTCTTCAGATGAAAAAGTCTCACCGCACCCCACGAGGGCAGCCCAGCTTCACGCTAGCATAGCAGAGAGCGCAGGTAATTACAAGACGGGAGCAGGCCACCATCCTTGAGGGGTCACTGAAGTGCACTCCAAACTCACAGCAGCTGC
This sequence comes from Labeo rohita, assembly GCF_022985175.1. Taxonomy (NCBI): domain Eukaryota; kingdom Metazoa; phylum Chordata; class Actinopteri; order Cypriniformes; family Cyprinidae; genus Labeo; species Labeo rohita. The sequence continues at coordinate 30,769,314 of NC_066875.1, read as the reverse complement.
CGCCTTTTATTGTCCAATCTGGATGGCCTCCACTTCTCTCCCCAGCGCCGCTTCTTTCCTCAGACACGTATCTCTCCGTCGAGACCCGCCTGCCACTGATTCAAAGACTGAAGGCCTTTGAAGGCTGTGACGTCAAATCAGGGTATCAGACATCATCCTCTGGATTTGAGCAGTATAAGAATAATGCATCAGCAGGTCACTGCATAACCTTCAACGGAAAGAGAGGCGAGAAAACACTGTGCTGCAGATCAAGGGCAACACTTAATTGTTCATTTAAGGTTTAATGGGTTTTTAGTCTTATAATACTAGATGAAAACATTAATGGAAATGTGTATGGAAGATGTACATGTACATCATGACTCATTTTACCAGCCCCTCTTTTGAATGAGGGCTGTATATTCAGTGTTCAATTTCATATATGCACTCAAGAATCTGGAGTACCCTCAGTGTGTCAGAGTATCAAAGCATATTTAAGATGGCTTATCTATACTCTATATAAAAAAAATGAATTTATTATCAGAGGCTTTTGTATGTGTGTGTGTATTATGTTATGGTCTGTTAAAGGGATAGTTCACCCCAAAAATGAAAATTCTGTCATTAATTACTCACCCTCATGTCGTTCTAAACCCCTAAGGCCTTCATTCATCTTCAGAACACAAATTAAGAATCACATACAAGGCCCAGATAGACATCATAAAATAGTCCATGTGACATCAGTGTTTTAACCTTAATTTTATGAAGTTACGATGTGTCGTGGTACTCTCGTGAATGCACGTGGAAGACTGACACGGAAGAGAAGAAATTGCTAAACTTTTGTTTTCTTTGCGCACAAAAATATTCTCATAGCTTCATAATATTACAGTTGAACCACTGATGTCACATGGACTATTTTAACAATGTTGTTACTACCTTTCCGGGCCTTAAATGCGGTAGTTGAGTTGCTGTCTGTGCAGCATCAAAAAGCTCCTGGATTTCATCAGAAATATCTTAATTTGTGTTCCAAAGATGAATGAAGGTCTTACTTGTTTGGAAACGACGTGAGGGTGAGTAATTAAGAATTTTCATTTTTGGGTGAACTATCCCTTTAAGTCAGAGTACCATCAAAACTTTTAGAAGAACTTTTAGGGGGGGAAAAAACAATTGCTTTTTTTATTGCTGTCTTCTCTGTCTTTTCTATTTATCATTTTTTTATTTCTTCTAGTTAGTTTTTTTTTTTTGCTGTCAGATTTATCAAAAATGGGTAACATCACACCGAGTAACACTTCCTAAGCCATATATCAAATTAGACAGCATGTTCAAACTAAAAACTACAACTTATATCTCAGTGCTTGTCTGGATATGTCTTAGTCATTCACTAAGTGTTAAAAAAATTCATATAGCTTGATTAATGATATCTTGCCAAGTTCTAGGAATATATATGAATATCCCAAATGACTGGAAATGTTCTGTGTGGGTGGATGTTTTTTTGGCGGGTGAAAGCCAGGACCACCCTACTGCATGCATTGTTGCAAACAAGCCCAAATATGACTCATTACACTCTCTTAGGTAGCCTGTCATTCCTCTTAGAGGAAAGCCCAGCCTTCAAGCAGGACTGTAAAATGACAACAGCATCATTACAATAAAGATGTTTGTTAGAAATATTATGATCTGATTACTATCATAGTCACTTTTACAAGGTGGGAGATTCCTTGTTTATTTAATCCATAAAGGGGCATGAAAAAGTGGGTAGGTGTGGCTTACTGTCTGCAGTGAAGAGGCATCCTGTTCCCATTGTTCCCACAAACCTAAACAAAATCACTTAAATCAGTGTGTCCAGAATGCTTCTTTAAAGGAGAGCTCCACTTCCAGAACAACAATCTTTAAATAATTTACTCACTCCCTTGTCATCCAAGATGTTCATGTCTTTCTTTCTTCAGTCGTAAAGAAATTATGTTTTTTGAGGAAAACATTTCAGCATTTTTCTCCATATAATGGACTGATGCGGTGCCCGATTTTGAACTTCCAAAATGCAGTTTAAATGCGGCTTCAAACGTTCCCAAATGCGGTTGTAAACGATCCCAGCTGAGAAAGAAAGGTCTTATCTAGTGTAACAATCTGTTATTTTAATAAAAAGAATACAATATACTTTTTAATGCCAAATGTTCGTCTCTGCCTGGTCTGTTTTTGTTCCGGTTCATGACAGTTAGGGTATGTCAAAAAACTCCCATCTCATGTTCTCCCTCAACTTCGAAATCGTCCTATATCGCTGTTTTACCTTTTTTGTTGAGGGTGTTTGATCTTCTTTGTATGTTCACTTTGCAAAGACTGGGTCGGAACTTCTGCAGCGATGTAGGATGATTTTGAAATGATTTTTGAAGTTGAGGGAGAAAATACGATTGGAGTTTTTCAACATACCCTAACTGTGTTGAGTCAGAATACACAGAGTTCATGGAGAGAACGGCAAGATGAGCGTTTGAGATTAAAAAGTATTTAAATTGTATTTTTTTTTAATGAAAATAACCGATCGTTTCACTAGATAAGACCCTTCTTCCTCGGCTGGGATTGTTTACAACCGCATTTGGGATCGTTTGAAGCCGCATTTAAACTGCCTTTTGGAAGATCAAAATTTGGGCACCATATCAGTCCATTATATGGAGAAAAATGCAGAAATGTTTTCCTCAAAAAACATAATTTCTTTATGACTAAATGAACATGAACATCTTGGATGACAAGGGGGTGAGTACATTATATGTGAATCTTTGTTTTGGAATTGGACTTCTTTAATTTTCATTAGAAAAAAAATGTGTTTCTCAGAAATGTAAGATGAATCCCAGTGGAATTAGGAATGAAATATGTTTGCTCAAAATGTAATTTATTGTTGAGTTATACATGAATACATTTTCAACAACTAATTTTGCAACATTTTGCAACAACTAATTCAAAAACAGATAAACCTCTTATAACTGATAAGCACAGGAACAGGGAAACACTATGATAATATCTACAAATCTGAAATACATGCTGAGATATTGCCACAAAATGTGAGTTTAATTATAATTTTTAAATTCAAAAGCTTTGGAGCTAATATTTAAACACTGTCTCATGACAAATTCATACATATTTTATGAGGTGGATGAGGTCGTACGAATTCATACGATTTCAGTGACCGTAGGTTTAGGGGCGGGGTTAGTGCAACTCAAAATATGTACGTTTTCACTAAAATCATATGAATTTGTATGACTGAGGTCCTACAAATTAGCCACCTGAGATCTGAGAATTGCCGTGAGATCAGGCTGAATATTATAGTGATCAAGGGTTTTTTTCTTAAATGAAAAAGTTGAATGAATGATTGAACTTATGATAGATGGCCACGTCTTTAATTTCTGAATGATTCCGCTTTTAAATGAATAGTTTGAGTGAAAAATTCAATAACTCATTCATAAAAATATACCTAATGAACCTGTGATTTTGAACAAATCGCCTGAATGACTGATTCATTCACTCTCTTGTCGTGTATCCTGCTGGAAAAGTCCCACCACTAATACACAAACTGAGTGATAAAACATGTGAAAGGTCCCACACCTGTAAAGTAAATGATGGATGATGGCCTTTATTTACATCTGTAGTGGTTCAGGTTGGTCCACACAGGTAGGTCTATGTCTGAGAGAGGACTTAATTAGTTTCAGGATAAGAGCCCAAGGCTGATCTCTTTAACTATGGTAATGCCTTAAAGAACATTAATCACCACATGCGCTCCCTCTCTTTTTGCGCTTCATTCTCTCTCCTTCAAGCTCTATTACACATAAGATTGACAGATGAGGCAGAGAGAAGGTAGGCTAATGAAAGCTCTCTTAGGCTGATGCTGGTTACAGACGGACAAATGAGGATTTTATGAGAGCCTCTTTAGTACACAGTGGACCTACACCACACACAACAGAAGCTCCTTGCCTTAAGGGCAGCGAAACAGACATGGAACATACTGTTTAGATAGGAACACTATATCAACACAGACATCTTTAACACCACATACATACATATACAATCAGATGATTCAGTCAAGTATAAATGGTCTGAATATGTGGTAGTGATTTAAAAATTCCTGCCAGAGGAATGCAGTGTTCATAAATTAAGCTTGAAGATGATTGCCTGAGAGATGTTTTAATCTCATACTGTATATATGTGCAATCATACGATAACAAAATGATATGGGCTGCCTGGTGAATTTGGAATGGGATATGCAGTGATGTTTGTCTTTAGTGTTTCACTGTCTGATTTTATCTCCATATCTTGATAAAAAAATAGATATGGATACATTTTAAAGACAAATTGCTTTGTACAAAGATAGGCTAATTAACCCTACAGGATCTATAAAGGTAAAATCACTGCTGAATAAAATACAGAACTGTCATACTTAAGTATAATTTGAAATAACCAATGCATTTCAGTATCAAGTGCTCTTAAGAAGTTCCTGAGTTTGGAAGCAAAAATTGCTATGTGAAAAGATGTGAAAAGAAAGTTTAAAAGAACAACATTAGTTTGAAATAGAAATCTTTTGTAACATTATAAATATCTTTACTGTCACTTTTGATCAATGTTATGCGTCCCTGCTAAATAAACATGAATTTCTTTGCAAACTCTTACTGAACACAAACGTTTAACAGTAATGTATATTAGGTGTACAAAATGCTCTTTCTTGTTAATCCACAGAATATTTTTTGCTTGGGTAAGCACCGGGAAAATATTGTTTCATTAATGTGTTTCTCTGTTTTTAGCCAGATTCTCATGCAGTGTTTACTTGATTTGCAAGTGTGCATTTACATAAAGGAGAAGTGTGTATTAATATGATTCAGACTAAATGAGCTTAAAGATATACTTAATACTAAATGATACTTAATTAGTAGATGTACTGTAGGTGCTTGCTAAGGTGAAAAAATAGCATATAATCGAACAGGAAAAGCTGTTAGATTATGTTTACTCTTTGTTAGGCTGCTGTAGTTTATAGTTCTGACTGTGTTTGGAAAGCTATACCAGTGGGCATGCATACAAAAATATCTGAATCCAGTTTTGCTTGAGTGGAGAAAGGGGAGAGTTAGGAAACACAGACACAACTGATCAATATGAGACTTATTTTGTCCTGTCGGTTCAACTAGCCTATACAAGCTCGCTTGCTTTTTACCATCTCCAGAGCTGAGGCCTGAAGTATAAATATAGGAAGAAGTTTAGAGAGGTCGGGTTTTGTCTGAATAAGTAGAAAAGTTGTGTTTGTAGAGCTTGAGGTTTGAGTCATGATGACTCCAAATTAAGATGTCAAAGCCTGAGATCTTCTCTATAGTCACAGATCAAAACATGGAAAAAGGCAATGTGTCATACCAGCAGCCTATTGCCCTATGGCTCTTGACCGGTTAATAACTGAAGATAAGTGGGGTTGATCCTTTTCAGTACATGGATGGGAGACCAGTGTGGAAAAAAAAAAAAGATTTGTTTGAGATTAAAATGTATTTAAATTCTATATTTTTTTTATGAAAATAACTGATCGTTTCGCTAGATAAGACCCTTCTTCCTCGGCTGGGATTGTTTAAAACCACATTTGGGATCGCTTGAAGCGGCATTTAAACTGCATTTTGGAAGTTCAAAATTGGGGCACCATATCAGTCCAAAAAAAATTTCCTTAAAAAACATAATTTCTTTACGACTGAAGAAAGAAAGGCATGAACATCTTGGATGACAAGGGGGTGAGTAAATTATACATGAATCTTTCCTTTACTCAGTCCAGGACAATGTTAAACGAGGGGTCTAATGCTACTTCATTCTGAGTTATTTACACTGGTAAAGAGTTGGATTCTAATGCTAAACATGGCCAAAGTTTCAAAAAACGATTTAGAGCTATAACGGAGTATTTCTGTGCCGAATACACTCCTTCGGGGTTCATACAAGTTGCAGAAAGTTTTTTTTTTTTCCCAGCATGCCTCTTCATAATATCATGAAGAGTGGAACTCCTTGTATGGGCATTTCTCGCACACATCGACCAGAATGAGAGCAAGAGCTTGTTCATCAATGCACGTCGTTCGGTAGCGTTGCACACAATTTCCGAGAGAAAAATGTCTCTAAAGGAGTTTTTTTTTGTTGTGAGGGAAAGATAGCCTTGTTTAGCTTCCCAGAGAACTGCAGGCGATAAGTGAAACTGCATCAAATTTCTGTGTTTTGTTGGCAAGCGGCTCGCAAGTGTTCGCGACTTATTAACTCCGCCTACGGCACGATTCCAGGAGCTCGGCTGTTTTTGGAGAGAATCGTAAAGCTGTATCTTTCTTTAAAAATCTGATATAGACTTTTTGGAGATACGAAAGATGCGAATACTAAGTACTACTCTATAGGCCCTCAAGATTAACATGAGATTGGGTGAAGCTGTGTGTGTTATGCCCCTTTTAAATCTTCAGCAATATGGATGAAATATAATGTCACCAGTTGACCCTTCGCAGGGAGTTTGATTGACAGGCGAGCTGACTACTCATAACGGCTAATCTGCCATTGTTGTCTGACAAACAAACCAAACAGGAGAGCAGATTAACATTGGTACTCTTGAACTTGAAAAATGGTGTGTATCTTTCTGCAGTTGAAACAAGATGTTCATTCATGCTTATTTTGGGCTATAACTAGAAAAAAGGAAGAGATGATCGATCACATTCTGCTTGAACTGAGGCACTACAGCTATCTATCGCGATAAATTTTAAGAGCCACAAAACTGGATTTATTGTTTAAATTTCTTTAAAAATTACAAAATTTGAGCTGAGACTTACATAACTAAAATAACCTGCTCTGTCTTGTTTCCTCTTTGCGCCATGATGTATTTTTTTACTGTGTGAGAACATGAGGTGCGGCATGAGAGTACCTTGGCTTGTCGGACATAGCAATGACATAGGGATTCTGCTGAGACTGAGACTAATTCTGCTAAAAATACTTTGTTTTCCTAACCAACATATATGCTTCCAAACATTTAACAAAAGATAGAAACAAACATCAGCAGCCTGATGACTGACAGATACACAGTAGTGCCAAACACATCACATTATTAAAGTAAAAAAAACACTCTACTAAAAGCTACCAGAAAGAAAAAAAAAATGTTTTGGACTGTCTACCGCAGCAGAAGCAGGAAAAATCCATTGTCGGAACAGTACATTACTACTTTTACCCTCGGGAAGCCACTGCTTGCCTTTATGGACTTCCTTAAATACACATGGAAGAACCCTGCTTTGGCCGATAGCCACTATAATAAACTGTACACAGTGCATTTCAGCAGCAATGGTACAATCAAATCCATCACATCTAGAATTCCAAGGACTTTGTTGACAAAGTCTGGGACCCAAGAATGGAAACAGATGAGACAGATGGTGTTCTACAATGTCACATCACTGTTTATATGCATTCCAGCAAAAGAGGCGGTGAAAACCGTGAAAAACAGCTGTGACAAGACAGCACCCTGAGAAACATAGCATCCCGTAACTCAGGCCAAACTCTTTGGCTGTTTAAACACTACGAGATAGTTTCAGCAGACAAACATGTAGATTTAAAATGGAATTACTAATGACTTTGCATTGCCCTCTCTAGGATCCTAATGAAAGAAGTGGAATGGAACAACCTAAATACCTGGGGAATAAAACACAGCCATCAGTCCATAATGGGGCTCAACACAGAAGGCCAAACCCCAGTAGGCAAGACTGAGCCATATTCTTACAAGGACACCTATTTAAGGTCAGTAATGTAAAGATAATGGATGGGGTTTTGGACTAAGAGGACAACAAATGAAATGAGGCATTTGACCCCCAAATTGTGAGGGAGTTAATGGCACTGTTCACCATGTACAATGCCCTATCTTTACCTCTGAAGTGATATATAGTACTTTACTGGTTTATACATCAATTCAGAAAAGCAATTTCAACAACGATTTTCTTGTCAGTGCAGTGTGTAAATAAATAGAAAATTCCCACTATTATACCTACAGTGAAAATACAACCTCAACTCCTTAGCTGCTTATAACAGTCCAGCAAACAAGATTCAAACAAACCAAATCTTATTACACTCTTATGCCACAATGTGATGTGTTACTTGTAATGCGTTTTCCCCAACAGTGGTAGTTACATGCTATTTATACTACTTAGTGCAAATAGTGTCACATAGTATGCGATAATTACATGTTGAGTGTAAATTTAAATTTTTATTAAATTTATAAAATGTATGCAGCTTTGGGACAATAAAGTCCACCCTACACCTAACCCTAACCAATAAACACCTGTGAGGCACGTCATTTTCCACTTTTTGAATATTTCCTTAATTTTAACTAAAAATAAATGCCTTTCCGATGTGATATGTGATGTCAAAAGGGAAAAGAACAAGTTCGGCAAAAGGCGGATTCGAACTCGGGTCGATAACGTCAAAAAGTAAGTGCTACGTGATTTATGTACATCACTGAAGCTGTTGGTTAACAGGTGTCTGTTGCAATGTTGTCTACCACACATTGGTGGGTGGAGTTAGTGTAAATAGCCATTGCCAACAAACAGACACGCTGGTAAAATCCTTGCAATATTTTACATGTATCTTATTTACTAAATATGAATAGGTAACTTTTAATACAAACCTTTTAGAGCTGCTAGTCATCATCTGAGTGAACATCAGCCATTTAGTATGATTTGCTATAAAAAATAATAAAAACTTTACTATACATATACATTCAATATATACTCACTATATAGCAGACATACAGACCGGCTGGGGTTGAAAACTCGTCTCGCAGCTTTCAAAAAATCAGCCATCATCCTTGTGTCCGACTTTGACTTCCAGTGTCTGTGTCCTCTTTTCGAGAAGGGCATGAAGGATGATTGACAGCTGCTGAAAAGCTGCGTCTGGGGAAACGTTGCTCACTTTTACATTTGGATCTTGGCAGACATTCCAGAAGGCGGATATAATAATGCAGGGGGAAATAAATTCTGTCAATCAGAAAATGGTCTGCATTAGGTCTGAATTCAATCACGGCTGAGGCCTCTTGTCATCTGGTTCCCTCCCATTCCACGTTCATTAGAGTCTAACGGTAATTCTGTGGCCTGAGTGGCCTCGCAAACCAGATTATTACAATTTCACCGATGTTCTGGTGCCGACGCTGCTGTATTATTGGCTTTATCATTGGCTCTTTGATGCTGAGCTGTTTTAAAGTACTCTGACAGAACTGGGATTTCATTTAGAGCCTCCAAAGTGTTCCTAGAATGGAATCAACTTGAGTGCCTTTGGCCTTGCTGCCCTAGTTACCAGATGTTGCTAGGAAGTGATGCATAATAGGAAGTGATGCATGATGCATGACGCGTCTGCAGGTGACGTCGTCAAAATGGAAATCGCCCTCTTGACCTCGTCAGCATGAGACCTTGACATTTCACTGGACTGTGGCGTGACAAGGCAACATCTGTTTAGCAATCAAAACCATGCGATTCTACTAGCATGTCAGATGTGCTATACAAGAATCTCAGACAGGGCTTTGAAAGACTCATCAAAGTATCAGAAAACGGTCTTATGTCTCGGTGAGAAATCGGTGTAAGCGATCTCAGAGCGGGTCGATACGGTTCTGATCTTATCGCGGGACTTTCTCCTAGCGCGGTAGCTTGTATTGTCCTCTGCTAATTGTTTTATGTAAAGGTTCTCTTATCTCTGAGTGCAGAACGATTTTGTCTCTCGTTTACGCACACACATATACGCATGAACATACACGGGTCATTTGCACTTGCCAGTTAACAAGCATAATTTCCTTGTTTAGGGTCAGAGACTATCTTTGCCTTTAATTTGAGCCAATCAATATCTCTCCAAGTGGCTTAATCTTATCTCGTTAATGCAGTAATGAGGCTAACATGGGTTAAGGTTCTCAGACAATACAGGCCAGTTTGTTGATTGGTTGGGGTGGGGGGTGGGGGTTTCGTCTAATATCTATTGATTATGTGTCTCTAATGTTAGTCCTACAGATAGCTCTGTACACTCGTAATGGGCTGAAACGTCAGCGTGGACGTTTACTTCCTGACAGCACAAAGACAAACATACACAAACACAATATTGCAGTGACAAGTACACATAATATGCTCTCAAATTCGCACATACACTCCTACATGCACGCACATTCAAATGAACGCACTCACATTTACTCAAGCACACCCACACACACTCACTAATGTAGCAGTTTTTAAATCTTAGTCTTCAGTGCCAACTAGTGGTAGGCTGTGAGATTGCCAGTCCAGCAGTTTCAGCCTGTGGCTGAAGATGTATTAAAACTTTTGCTCAGAAAAACCACTCAGTTCTCCAAATATCCAAATTATACCCCAGTCCTAAACCTAACCTTTGCACAAACCTGTAGATATCAGTTAAAATGAAGCAAAACTTGATCTGGCTGCTTCATGAGCCTTTGAAATCGTGAGGAGCACTTCAAAATGTCTGATTTTGACAGGTTTTACTATATTTGTGTGAACGTTTTCAAACATCTGGCTGTCAAAAGTATGGTCAGACCTTTACACACACACACAGTTGTCGACAATATGGCTAAACAAGAGAAACGGTTCCTGTTTGACAGCAATGAAACTGCAATTCGTTGCAATTTTCACCCTCATTTGTCATGGTGTAACTCTGAGCATGAAAAAATTAAGCAAATATGTACTGAATAATTACACCCTGAATAAATGACACTGTTAATATGGACCTTCTTAGGAGGGAGAGTACTGCTTCCATAATTAATTGCAACAGTGAGCACAGAGACAGCTGGTGACAGCAGCTTGGCCAGGCTTACAATGCTTTAGTCAGTGTTGTGCTGTTTGTTCATTGTGTTTGCTTGTTTGTCATATGTGTACTTGTTTTTCTATTTCAATAAGAAGTGTGGAAAGGGTTCCATTCAGAGGTTGAATCACTTAATTCAAACTAATTTTGCAGTGTGTCTTGTAACAGGTTGAATCATCCTTACTTTAACTGACATTAGTTCATTAGCCAGGTCTCCAGTACAGTTTATTCAACGGCCTTATATGTGCGAGTATGTATGAGTAAGAGAAGAGAAAGTAAATAGTGGAAAGTAAACTAAGACACGTTAAAGTAACTCAAACAAACCTCATTTGGCTCTAGCTAGCAGCAGTACACACTAGAATGCAGTATACAGTCATCTTCAACCTAAACACAATCTCTACTCTTCATCTAAATCCCAACCTAACAGAATATTAAAAACTCTCAAAAACACATAAAATAACACTTAATTTCAGGTCATACATCCTCTTTTTCCTGAATATGTCCTGGTTGGGATTTATTAATTGTTTAAAGTGCCCCTATTATGGATTGTAGAAAATTACCTTTCAAGTTGATGTCAATGTGAAACATTAGCATATTGCCCCCTGACTTGCGTGTGCAGATCCGGGAAACTTGACCAAAAACAAAGGGTGAAAAACAGTGATGTAGGACGATTTTGAAGTTGGAGGAGAAAATGAGATTTTCGACATAGCCTGTCTTGAACCGGAGTGTAGAGTACGCATACACATCACAGAGCTAGACAAGATGAACATTTATGGTTAAAAAGTGTATAAAAATGTTCTTTTTTAAGAAAATGAACAATTGTTTCGCTAGATAAGACCCTTATTCCTCACCTGGGGTCATTTAGAGCCCTTTGAAACACAATTTTTAACCTTCAATCCACTGAGCACTACTGGAGTCCACTATATCGGGAAAAATCCTGGAATGTTTTCCTTGAAAAAAAACTTGGTGCTGACATGGGGGTGAGTACACTATCAAGACATTTTTATTCTAAAAGTGGAGTAATCCTTTAAAAATTGTTGCTCTCATGTACTCTGTAGCATGCAAAATACATATTTAGTTGTGTGTGTTGTGTTCACTCCGTGCAGCTTGTAGGTCTCTGGCTAACCAGCTAACAGCAATATCTGTTCACTCGCAATTGTCTAAAAATGTGTCGATAAATAGTGAATGTCATTGTTATTACTTGGAGTTATGATAAAGAATAAAGCAATATGTTGGTGTACAAACTGCATCGGTTTATCAATAGGTTTCTGCATTGGGCTAATGCATATACCATGGCTGTTTGGGTGTTTAATGTAATGATGATGGGCGTTCTGTTTCTGACATGCACTGCACGCAGTAGACCAATCACAACAGACTGGGTCATCAGACCAATCATTGCAGATTAGCATCACGCAAAAGCTGAAATTAATCATTGAGCAAATTGGGAGTCGTTTAGCAAATAAGGTAAAAATAAATGCATATTACAAGAGAGTTAAAGTGTTTTTGACCTTGCATGCATGTCAGCCTGTTATTGGGGACTCCCAAAACCAAAATCATAATCCATAAACGGGGCACTTTAAAATGACCAGGGTTTGGCTTTGTTTTTCTATAATTTTATACTTGCTTAAGGTAATGATTGTAAAGTAGTTTGACCAATAGCATCTAGGCACTGGATTTCCACTATAAAGAACCTTTTGTGCAATGGAAAGTTTCCATGAATGTTAAAGTTTCTTCATGGAACCATCAATGCCAGTAAAATGCCAGCTCGCTCAAAAATGAAAATTTTGTCATTAATTACTCATCCTCATGTTGTTCCAAAACTGTAAGACCTCCATTTATCTTCGGGAACACAAATTAAGATATTTTCGCTGAAATCCTTGAGCTTTCTGACCCTGCATATACCAAAAAGACATAGTCTCTTGAATGTGCGTCAAAGACTGACACGAAAGAGAAGATAGTTGTTGAATAAAGTTGTTATTCTTACTGTATATTATTTTAATGATGTCCTTACCTCCTTTCTGGACCTTGAACGAGGTACTTATGTTGCTGTCTATGCAGGGTCAGAAAGCTCTTGGATATTATCAAAAATATCTTGATTTGTGTTCTGAAGATAAACCAAGGTCTTATGGGTCTAATTATTATTAAATTATCAGGAAATTTTAATTCTGGAAGTGAACTAATCCTTTAATGCCAATAAAAACGGACAACGCAATTGAATTAAGTAAACCTCTGTTTTACAAATTGAACTGGATTGCATAGAGTTAAATTGAGTTATGACAAAATATTCAAGAACTGTGAACTTACATTAGCTCATTTTAATATTTAGTGTGAACTGAACAAGCAGCATTTTGTGTGTCCCATCTTCCATTTCTTCATAAATACAATTATCTAAAATGAATGTTTTCTGCATCTCATCTAATTTCTCCATCTTGATTTAGTATTTTGTGTGTTGCACAGGCTGTTAAGTATGTGAGTTTAGAGTGACACTTGTTCTCTGGGGGGGTATGACATCCTGTTTACCAGCTGTTTACTGAATCTGACTGTTACGATCAAGGATGTGCTGTTAGCAAATCAGTCAATGAGTCATAAATGCAGCATCAATGATAAAACCGTTGCCATATTCATCAGTGTGGAATTAATCATTGGCTAATCATCTCATTTTAAACAGAATTTGCATAAAAGTACTTTTGTTTTCAATATTCCTCCTTCACGTATTGAGAAAAAAAAAATCAGAAGAGCTTGAACGATTGGTCACAGATGAGAACCAGGGTCAAGAGGAACAGGAGGATGTTAGAGAAGAGGCTGAAGAAGGAGGCACTCACTAGGCCCCGAAATATCTGACATGTCATATGTGTTTGTATTTAGTTGAACAAATTGCTTTTCTAAAAGAAATAAAGATGGAAAATTTAGATCTTGCTGCTTTTTCCAAAATACAAGCAAAACTGTTGCATCAGCGCTATGGATATGCAATAAGTGCTGTAAGTCTTAGAAGTTTGAAAAAGCATGCCACAGCAATATAAAAGGAAAAAACTCAAATACAGTCTTTACTTATTTTTTTCTGTATTGTCAATTTCCTGCCTCGCAAATGTTTTGTAGGGTCTGTAAAGATAGACAAAGTCAAATCATTTTCACTTGCAGAGCTGTAAATTAAACATTCTGGTTTTGTTGTTGCTGAATACGTTTTCAACCAGAAATCCTCTGTAAGCTCAAGCAGCTAAGCACTCAGACAGACTTGTGCTTTATCGGGTCAGCTTTCCCAGTTAACCTGAAGGGGAAGGGTTGTAGAAGCCAATAATCCTGAAGCCTCTTCATTGTGGCATAAAATTGATACTACTGCTGGTACATAAAAAGGATGTTTAGTTGACTTATACAGGTCATGTCAACATTGGCCGTGTGACAATGTTACACTGACCACTAAATGAAACTGGGTGCAGTTTGAAGGTCAAAATGAAAAATAAACAAATACAATTACAAAAAGTGGACTTACTAAATTATCTTTAAAATCAAGAAGGGTGGCAGTCTTGAAGCTATAGCCTCAATATTATATTGCTACAGCTACCCTAGACACTACTCGAACAGAAAGAGGACATTTTTAGACTCTCCAGCTTGTATAAAATTATTTAGTGGTTTTCCTACAGGCATACAGGTAAACCAGAACCTTATGAGTGACGTGTTATTGACTGTTTTACCACCGACATTTTGACAAACTTTCAAGACAGCGGTATCACAGCAACTGCGAGACACTGAATTTTCAAGACCTCCAAGTGAAAGCAGCATCGTCTGAATCACAGAAGATGGAGGGTAGGTTGTTCAGCTTCACAATGCCAAAAATACGAAAAACTGATGCAACTTTAATCTTCAGAGAAGTCACAACCAGTGGCAAGATTGACAAATGACTGCAGAACCCAGAAAAAAAAAGGAAAAAAAAAGAAAAAACATTGTGAGCTGGGAGCTGTAGACAGACACAAGACTCACTGCTAATTGTAAGGAAATCAATTTTAGAAAAAGATCAGATGCCAGATTCATTTGTTGTTATATAAACATTTAAGTAAAACCATTTCTTATATATTTTTTTAATTTTCTTTTTTTTTATTTATTACTCAAATCTATATATGACCTTAGTACCTTTTAGCGTTGCTATTGTACTTTCACGTTATTTTTACTTGTATAAAGTTGTGAAATGCATAGCAATTTATAAATAACAGTAGAATTTTAAACCATTTGTAAATGCGATTAATGAGATTGATAAGAGTCTCTGTCAGAGTCTTAACTCTGTTATTCTGTTTCTCTCTCTCCGTCTTTCCATCTCTTTGCAATAGTGCAGCAGGCAACATATTGCCAGGGTACGGTTAATTTGGTAATGGTCTCCCATGCGGCGAACCGTTAGATTAATAATTAATAAGGCTTATTGAATAGCAAACATGACAAATGGGAAATTTCCCTTACACTTTGACACGCTCTAAATGTATGAAACAGACATATAGAGAACACAAGCAGATATAACAAAAAGAGAGATGATAAGGTTTGATAAAATGATGCGTGTTGAAATTAGACTCACGTAGCTGAGGATGGATATAGAATTAGGTGTCAAGTCACTCTTTGTGAGAATGGAAGGGGAAAAGAGGGCTGTGTGTTTGCGTGCGAGTGGAAAAAGTACAGACGGATGTGCTGTTTTAATGAATCTGTGGATGTGTGGTGGCGTCACAGTGTGGACTCACAGAGCCAATGGGATCAGCTCAGAGCTGCACAGTGCTGACCTTGAAACTGGAATTAGTAGGATGACGCACAGGCCACAGGTGTGGGAAAAGAAAGACAGAAAGAGAAATAGAGCTAGAGAGACAGACATAGAAAAGACAAAGAGAGAGTGGGATCAGCCATTGACTTTTAATGAACATGCAACGCACACACAAACACGCACATACACGTCTTGCGTTTGTACAGGTCGAGCTGTATGTGAATATTGTGTGAATGGTTTGCTGATTTCATATGCATGTCATTTCCCTCTCTCTTAATGCGTATGTGTCCTTCAGGGACTGGATGTGAAACAGACGGAGGAGGGGTGGATGAGGGGAGAAAGAAGCCATGAGCCTGGTTGAAATACCAGCCAGCCACAATTGGTATGAAGCAAACAAACGGGACAGTGCATATTTATGCAATTACTGAAAAATTAAGTTCTTAAGGTCCATCTTGTTCCTTTTTTTCCCATGTCCTTATTTTACCGTGTTCATATTAGAGGTCATGAATATTTAATAAGATAAGCACTGAGGCAGTTTATTATTGGGTCGTCTGTTGCTAAACAACTCGCCATAACGTTCTAGCACTGTATTGTAAAACTGGTTCTTTAATTATATGCGTAAACTGGTCTTTACCAAGGTTTAAAAGATGTGTGTAGATGTGGTTGTGTGAGTTAACATGTTTTGGTCATTTTATTGGCAGATAAAAAAAAATTTTTAACCAAACTAACCAACTTGAAACCAGTATGGAACATTTCATTGTGCCAAACTTGGCACACACAACATCAATACAAACGGTGGAGCCCCTAAATTACTCATCTAATATTGCCATCCTCTAAGAAATCAAAACCCATCCGCATGGCATCAAAGCATGTTTTTACCATGGAATTTAAAAAAAAAGTAAAAAGTCATTGCAATTTTTTAATATGACATTTCTTACTTTTCTTGCAGTTGTGAGGTTTATATTTCAGTTCATTACTGTTGCTATGTCCTACAAGCTATGGCACTCTCACACCACACCTCATGTTCTCACTCAGTGAAAAATACATTGCGGCGCAAAGGGGAAATTGACAACGCGCAGACAAGATGTATGTCTCGGTTTTAAAATTTTGTAATTTTTTAAGAAATTCAAACAATAAATACCATTTTGTAGCTCTTTAATGTGTTGTAGCAGATCGCTGTAGCATCTCAGTTTAAGCAGCACATGAACCGATCATCTCTTCCTCTTTTCTAGTCATAGCATGAAATAAACATGAAAGAACATCAGAAGGTATCTTGTTTCAACCACGGAAAGACCTCAATACACAGCATTTTTCAAGTTCAAGTCCATCGGAATTGCATGTTTAAATCTCATAATTCTGAGTTTAGGCTGTATTTCATAATTGTGAAAATATGAATAATTCTGAGTTTACATTTCACAATTCTGACTTTAGTTTTTGTCACAAGTTTGAGTTTATATCTTATAATTCTGAGAAAAAAGTCAGAAATGTGAGATTTAAAATCACAAGTGCCTATATTATAGCCTTTGTATGTGCTATAATATTGTTTTTAAAAAATAATTAGGGTTTAAAGCGCATAGCATTGTTAGAATGGCCAAGGATCAGCAATCTCCATGTAAAACTGACCGGGCAGACCAAACCGTAAGTCTATAGAGACTTGGAACTTAGAGGGATGGTAGTACTCACAACATCAACGTCACCAAGGTTCACCCCAATCGGCTTCACAGGGGCGCTACAGCGATCAAAAGTACGAAATCGCTCATAACTCCTAAACCGTTTACTGTAACGGAGTGACAGACGCGTGAAGCGGGCGGATACATATGCAAAGCTTTATTGGAACAAGACAGAGACATGGTCATGAACTGGCAGGGTCGAACAATAGCAAACAGGTATATGAGGACAAGACACAAGAGTATACTCCAAAACAGACGAGGGTCGATCAGGCTCGCGGGAGAGCTCGTGGGTGATTCCCGTTTATATAATTAACCACTGGCCACGAGCTTTGGGGCTCTGCTCTCACTGAGCACATTTATTTATATGGCATAGTTTATCTTATTTGAGAACAACTACAAACTGTTTATTTTATAAAGTTTCGTTTTGAAATGTAAGTCAATAACAATAGGCTGAAGCCAGAGTCAATGGGGAAAGTCTTTGCGCAACAAGACATTGTCCCATTTTGGAGGTTCTGCCCACTTTTGGAGTTCCCGCCCCATTTTGGAGATCTCTGGTCTGCAGTTAAATATACTTGGGCAAAAGGGTAATCCAATAGACATGTGAGAGATCCAGGGCAGGCGGCGAAACAGACTAGACGAGATAACTAGGCAAGAATACAAAACTCAGAAAGCCAGACAAAACACAGAAAACTAGGAAATGGCTCCGTAATAATTGCTAACACTTGGAGAGTGCTAAATGCAACATACAATACTCGGCAATCGAGAAAGGAAGTCCAAGGCTTATATAGTGCGTCTGATTGGATGCAGCTGTGTGCGTGTAATCAGCACATTGGATGATGGGGAACGTAGTCCGGAGTGTGGTGCAACAGTCTGTGTAATGTGAATGTCAATGGAATGAGAGGGCGACATCTGGTGGTGAGCGGACACTGTGCTTGTTTTGTGCTTTATCCCTTCATCTTTTGTCCTGTCCTGCTGGACAACACCAGGGCAAACTCCTTGTTTTCAGTGAATTAGTCTCTGGATCTTTATCTGTACATTTTGATCTGGGAGAGTCTGGAAACAGTCCCCTCCCCCAGCATTCACAATGCTCCCCAGCTATCTGTCAATAGATGAGTCACCGAACCTGCACAGACACAGAGGGAGGCTGCATGTGGAAAGTGAGGGAGACAGAAAGAGAGTCAGCTAGACAAAGTGAGAGGTAGATGAGAGAAAGCAGAAGAGAAAAAGATGAGCAATATATAACCAGCCTAAAGGCCTGTTCACACCAAGGACGATAACTTTAACTGTGAAGTTTTAATAATCATTCAAAATCTATGAGAATAGCGAAGTCAACATAACAGAGGTGCAACATTGTTGGAATCTCTTTCAGAAGTATGTTTTAACAGCTGATGAATGCTAAAAACACTGGCAGCCAATCAGAATCTATCTTGCTTTAAAAACGTGAACATTTAAAGTGACATGACTACACATTGAACTTGGTGAAGATATAACTATGTGTGGATGCTAATGTACTTAGCAGTATAGTTATGCTTAGAGTTATCGTTCTTAGTGTAAACAGGCCTTAAAAGAGATGCTTTAATGAAGGTCCAGGTCCTCCTTCAACCTCACTTTTGCCATTTTTGTGTGTTTTTCTGCACGTGTCCCAGAAGGCTTAGCAAGTAAAAGCCTCAATAGGCTATAAGTTTGGTATCTGCAGCTTTTTCTCTGTCTATCTCTTGGTGTTTACTTATAAACACAGTCATAACAGTTATAAATCCCTTTCAAAATGTGGCATACGATTTTTTAACTTTAAAAATTAGCTGCAATATCTTTCAGAATGTTCACCCTCGCCTTTCTTACCTTTCCATTCATAACCTTAGTTTTGAAATTTGCTTTTAAAATGATGTAATTAACAAAGGCAAAGACAAAATGTCTCAAGGTTTATAACAAATAACAGAAAATAGAATTATATTATACAAATTCAGAAATAGAAGACAGGTAAATGCAAAAAGAGAAATTTGAATAAGAATGATAGGAACATGAAGTTCAAATCAAGTTGACCTGGTCGTGAAAAAAAAATCACATGGAATAGATTATGGAATAAAGTTTACCGAGAGAGTTCATCATTTCTAAATGACTCGAAACGTTCAATTCACAGTCAATACTCTAGCCAACGTCATTTGGAGCCCACACAAAGGTGCGTAATCATAACAAATTCATAATATCTCATAACTCTCCAGCCCTTTACTAGCACACTAAATGAAAATAAGATTTCAAATGCACGTCAGCCCTGGCTGCCGCTTTGGCAGGGTCTCACTGCAGAAATGAGAGTGTCAGCAAGTCCCCGCACACCTACACACACACTCTCATTTGAAACAAACACACGTCGTGCTCTTTCCCTTATTCCCAGTAGATTTTGACACACTGCAGATACATTTTTCAACACATTTTAAAGACTAGAACGGCTTATAACGGTCATTTCATCTTTGATTTTACACCAGTCACAGGAACTGAGCCTCGGCCAATGCTCAGAACAAATATTTATGGATTTCAAATGGTATTTATGTACACACTTTCAAAGTCCCTTTAAGGTGAGTCATTTCACTTTGGTGGCCATCTTGGTAACACCCCACGGGCAACTGTTTTCTATGTAGGCAATAGGCAGCATGGATCTGCGTGAATGTGGAAAAACAGAAACTGTTTGTCAATATTGTTTTTATTGTTGAGTAAAAAAAAAAAGAATAAAAAATGTTTTAGTGAATTAAAATTAAAAAGCAGAAATAAAACAAAATATAAATATTAGATGAAAAACTTAAAAATTATTAAAAATCTACATTTTTAAAACTTAAACTAAAATTGAAAATATAAAAGCTATTTCAATATATATATATATATATATATATAACTATATTAGTATATAAATAGTACTAAAGTAACATTTTAAATCAGTAATGAAAATATCTTTGTCTTAAGTAACACTTATATATATGAAATACATACAGAGCCCTCTATTAATATTGGCACCCTTGGAAAATATGAGCAAAGTTTGGCTGTGAAAATAAATCTGCATTGTTTATCTTTTTGATCTTTCATTTAAAAAAATCCTGAAAATTCTAAACCTATCAATGAAAGTACAACAATGGAAATTGGAGGGAAAATCTCATTATGAAATAAATGTTTTTCTCTATTTCACATTGGCCATGATTATTGGCGCCCAATTATTCCAACGTTCTTTTCCCAAGAAAACAGCTCTGAGTTTTCTCATATAATGCCTGATGAGTTTGGCTCCATGTTGGTGCTTCTTCTCTTCAGTTCACCCCACTCATTTTCTATAGGGTTCAGGTCAGGGAACTGGGACGGCCATGGGAGAAGCTTAATTTGTGCTTTCTTACATATGTGTTGATTTTGATGTTTTTTTTTTTGTTTTGTTTGTTTGTTTTTTTTTCATTGATTTGATCAGTTTGATCAATTTGTTCATTGTCCTGAGATAGAATCCATGATGCCATGTATCTGAACAAGATGTCCAGGACCATAGGCCCAAACAGGCCCATGACATTACAGATCCAGTGGTATATATTCAACTGTGGGCACTGGATACTTTTTATCCCTGTTTGCACCGGGTTTGCTGCCAAAAAGCTCTTTTTTTGTTTCATCTGAGCATAGAAGCCAGTCCTGTTGTAAGTTCCAGTCGTGTCTGACAACTGAATATGCTGGAGTTTGTTTCTGGATAAGCGAGAAAGATTTTTCTTAAAACCCTCCCTTTTTCTTAAAACCCAAACAACATGTGGTGATGTGTGTGTGCGTTTAGGCTTTCTGAACCGAAGACTCAACTAGTCTCTGCAATTCTCCAACTTTGGAGTCTTTGGAGAGTCTTTGGCCACTCAAACTCTCCTCCTCACCATGCATTATAGGATGATAAAGACACACAGCCTCTTTACTTCTTTAGTTGACTGAACTTCTTAGTTATTACCCTGATGATGGAAACTGTATATATATATATATATATATGTATTATATCAGAGAAAATTGTTGTCCGTCATTGAGAGAGTTTTTTTTATCAGTGACGGAAAAAACTGAAGGCCATCCGTTATTTTGACGGATTACACTGAGGGTGATCTATTGTAAAATTGTAGCTGTAATTTCCACCCCTGTCCAGTTGGTGGCGAGTCCGCTCCAATGTAGCAGCAGAGCGCTGGATAAAGAACAAAAACAGAACTGTCACGAATGTTTTCCTCAAGTAGCAACCTCCCGCTCTCTCAATAGAGGGTATGCATTGACGTCACTTTCCCACCAGGACACGCCCCCTCAGCCGGTCTGAGTGGCAAAAGAGACTTCAGCATGAATGGATTTAATAGGGAAGATGCGAAAACGCAAGTAAAACGTCTCAGGTTACGTATGTAACCTTGGTTCCCTGAGAAGGGAACGAGACACTGCGTCCTCTAGGGGGCGCTAGGGGGAACGCCGTCAGCGTGACCCGTGTCTGAAGTATATATACAAAACAACAACAAAGTTGGCCGGCGACAGCCTATGACGTCACTGCCGGCGCGACTCGTCGCTGCCGGCGCGTCACTACCGGTGCGACCACAGTATAAAAGGACACCGGTAGAGCAGGACGGCCGCTTCTTCGTCTGAAGCTCACATCCCGAAGCATGGCCCCGAGCCTAGAGGACGCAGTGTCTCGTTCCCTTCTCAGGGAACCAAGGTTACATACGTAACCTGAGACGTTCCCTTTCGAGGAACTCGAACTGCGTCCTCTAGGGGGCGCTAGGGGGAACGGTTATACCCACGCTGCCATGCTGAGGGGAGTGCCTGACTTCCGGAGAGACAGGCACTAAGTACCAACTCCCTAGGCCTTAAGGGAGTCGCCCCTAGGATAAAGTGATGGCTGTCAGTGACATATCCCCTACGGCCAGAGCTTAGGCTGCATACCCAACTTACCTGTAGGGCAGATATCGGCCCGGGGTAGAGCCCAAGCTTGGAAACAAAGTATTCCTTTAAGGGGATACGGCCAGAAGCCTAGGATACCCAGGTTGGCCTGTCACACAGGGGCTACTGCAGCCCTGCACGACTCCCTCAGAAGTCGTACACAGAACGCAAGTGGTAACTCCCTGCTCAACCCGGTTGAGCGAGCATAAAATGCGCACCGGAACTAGGGCGCGTAAAAACCGTTCTTTTAGCCTGGCAGAAGCTCTGGAGATGGACCCGAGACGACCGGGTTTTAGACCACCTCGAGAAAGGGTACGGGCAATAGCGCGTGAATCCCTACCATAAAGGATTTTAGAATGGACGCAGAACACCGGTGCCTTCCATACCACAGCGTGGATTTTAGAAAAGTGCCCAAAGGTTAACGTGTGCACTTACCATATACATGGATTTGAGAAAGCGCCCACAAACATGTGGGCCTATTTTTAGACGTACCGTTGAGAAACGGTGGAATAAGAAGACCCTCAGGGTGAGGGGAGCACTGCCGGCTTAACAAGGCTCTAAGGGGAAGGCAGTAGGGGCGCATCTAGCCGCCCAATTAGGCAAAGCTCAAAGCAAAACCCTCAAGGAGAGGGGAGCACAAAGATGCCAAGCAGATAGAGGCCGCGGCTATCTATCCACTAAAACTGCCAAGAGCCGATACACTTAGCCACACAGGACAAGGCAGTGTATCGCGACAGGCTTCTACTCCCATGGACAGGAGGAGCCACTGATCCCCCAGGGGGACGAGCTCAGAGACCCTTTCCGTAGAAAGGGGAGCATCACCGTGCCCTGTACAGAAGCCTTGGATGAGATCTGACCCGCGAAAGTTCCCTTTGGCCTGGGGAAGGCAGTAAGGGTGAACCTCAGTTGCCCAATGGGGCAGTGCTCAGGTAAACCCTCGATGGGAGGGGGAGCACCCTATGCAGTAGCCGCAGCTAACTGTCTAATAATACTGCCCTGAAGCTGATATACGTACCAAGGAAAGGTAGTGTATCGAGACCGGGTTCCACTCCCGAGACATGGGAGGGACACCTGATCTCTCCAAGGAAGACGAACTCTAGCAAAAACTCTTTCCGCAGAAAGGGGAGCATCGTCGCACACTCCCAGGAAGAGATACGGGGATCAGAAATGACGGGGAGCCACCTCTACAAGACTGCACAGAAAGCAGTCACATCCCCAGCCCTCAGGCTGTTCTGTGGGTAACCTCTCAAGGGGCATAAGCCCTTCTCACCCCACACAGACCTATGCTTACCTCCTCGATGGAAAGCACGGGCCCTGCTCTACCAAGACCCGCAGAGCCTTGGGACCAAGGGCCAAGAATGCTTAGCTGAAGGCTCCTCGGAGCACTCAGAGGGTTTCCACAGAAACAGCTCTGACTTGAGAAACAGTGAAATAGCGTGACCAAGCCCACTCCTCGGAGGGGCGACCGCTAGATCACCAGATGGCATAGGTAGGAGGTCTGTGTGAAGGGCGGAAACCCCGCAACCGAAGCCCCTCAGGGCAGGATGAAGACAGAGGGTCTTAACCCGGTGGTCAATGTGTCTATCCAAAATGTCCAGGAGCTCCCTGTGAAAAGAGATTCTGAAGAGCTTACCCAGACGTAGGACCGAAGTCCTAGTTTTTCTCAGTGCTGTAAAGGGAACCTGAAAGCTTCCTATTCGAAAACGGGAGGCAGACCCAGGCAAGCAGCCCATAACCATGATTGAAGATCAGAGGGGGGTGCTCGAAGAGGACCTACCAAGGAAGGCACAAAAACAGGACCCAATTGTATACAGCATGGTAGACACATTAAACATGAGTCGTACTCACCCCACCATGGTTCCTGCGCATAACTCCAGAAGACTCAGAAAATCCTTCTGAGAAACCATCTAGACCATTACTATGACCTGTCGGGAGAGATTAAGAAGAGACCAGGTTATAGGGGAGTACAGCAAATCATAAAAAATGGGCTGTCTACCCTGCTTTCATTTTTCGTAGGGGAAGACAGCACTCACCTGGTTACCTCAAAGAGATCGCTTATTAGAAACCCTAAAAAGGGGAGCGACCACTGAGCTAGAAATATGATTCATAGTTAGACATGAAAAATGGATCGAACTCACCCATCCATGGTTCCTGAGAGGAGGCCGAAAGGCCGAGCCAGACCATCAGTAAAAGTTGCTTTTTAACAAAAAAGCCAACCTAAAACATCATAGGTCCGGCAGGGGTGCGCAGGAAAAGTACCACCAAACCTCAGTCAGGTGGAGAGACTAATATGAAGGGGGAATTAAGAGGAGGGAGACAGGAGCCCCCAAAGGAAGATAAGCAGAAGCTATCTTCTACTCTGACCCCGGCGAGCACGCTGTCTCGTCTGGATCACTTCCCTCAGGTCCTGTCTACCTCCTCTAGACCCACGCTTCCTCCCGGAACCACCCGCAGGTGGGGGAGGGGCGCGAGTGGCCACACTAGTCTTCTGGGCCTGTCTTCGTCCCTCAGAACGAGACGGGCCAGGACCCCCATACTGTTCGGGCTCAGATCTGGACCTTCGTGGAATGAAGGTTTTGAAGGCCGCTGAGCGCGCCCTCGCCTCCCTGAACTTCTCAACCACCGTCTCAACGGAGGTACCAAAAAGTTCGGAAGGCGAGACTGGTGCGTCGAGAAGAAAGCCCCTCTCTTTCTTCCCGAGGTCAGCCAAGTTCACCCACAGATGTCTCTCCGTAACCACCATGGCCCCCATAGACCTGCCCATGGCAGTGGCGGCCTGCTTGGTGGCACGGAGAGCGAGATCCGTGGTGCGGCGCAGCTCAGCAACCTCGTCCGGGGAAAGACCCTGACCCTTATCCAGATCTTTCAGCAAGTCAGCCTGGTAGGCTTGAAGCACCGCCATAGTGTGCAACGCACCCACAGCCTGACCTGCTGCTGCATACGCCCTGCCATTCAAACGAGATGTTACTTGAAGGGGAATGGATGGCAGGGAGGGAGTCTTCAGGGAAGATGCCTTACCTACAGAGAGATAGCTGGCCAGCGTCTCTTCTACAGGTGGCATCCTCTGATAGCCGTGCTCACGCATCCCCTCAATATTCGCATAATTAGAGTGCGGAAAATTATGGATGCGTGAGGAAAACGGCCTCTTCCATACCTTCTCGATCTCCGTATGCAGATCGGGAAGGAATGGAAGACTCACCTGGGCCGGGAGGTTATGATCAGAAAGATAGCGCTCATCGAGACGACCCCGAGGCGCCACCTCTCTGGCTCGCTTCCACGGCAAGTCAAGCCTTACCGTGGCGCGATCCATAACCTCCAACAGCTCCTCGTATGCAGGGCAGGAGATTAGAAAGGGTTCAGCCTCAGCTTCCTCATCTTCCAACATCTCCTGCTCTTCTTGGGAAGGACCCAACAGAGCACTAGCTGCTGGATCGGATGATGTAAGAGAAACAACATCATCGTCAGCCAGCAGTTCGTCCTCGCCCGCGACTGACGCGCGTGAAAGGGAAAGTCCCTTTTTTAGCTCGTCAGCGAGGTCCACCTGGGATCCCCATGAGCTCATTTTTCTCCGTGCCTCAGCAGCGGAGGGTCCTGAGCCACGGGGAACAGGTGGCTGTCCCTCTTCCCTCGAGAAGAGAGACAGACGAGAACGGAGCTTTCTCATGGGAAAAAGCTCACAGTGCACGCAGACTGCCCCCTCGAGGACGTCGCGTGCATGCTCCTCGCCCAAACAAAAGACGCAAAGATCGTGCGTGTCATCGGGTGTCAAATAACGAGGACACGGATCCACGCACTTTCTAAACGCCTTACTAGTGCTAGCCATATTTTTCCAAAGAAAAGGGGTCTCTTACCGTTTTGCTACACACTCCAGACAAAGAGTCAATGAAGACGAAGAAGAGGCCGTCCTGCTCTACCGGTGTCCTTTTATACTGTGGTCGCACCGGTAGTGACGCGCCGGCAGCGACGAGTCGCGCCGGCAGTGACGTCATAGGCTGTCGCCGGCCAACTTTGTTGTTGTTTTGTATATATACTTCAGACACGGGTCACGCTGACGGCGTTCCCCCTAGCGCCCCCTAGAGGACGCAGTTCGAGTTCCTCGAAAGGGAACAAACGATAATAAGTTTGAACTAAAGATTTGAACTTGGGCGGAGCTACAGCCACTCCAGCTGGCGGTGACGTCACATGCATACCCTCTATTAAAACCAACACAGAAGTGACTTAAACTGCAATTCATCGCCTGGCCACTAGAGACTGGCTCCAAAAGGGAGTCAATCCCATTGACCCCCATATTAAAATGCCCATTTTTGTTTACAGCCTGGTACAAAAGTGATTTTGGTCTATATAGCTAATTTTGCCCTTCATGTCAACTGTGAGGGAGGTAAATTTTTTTATAACTCATCCGTTTAAATTATATTAAGCCTTAAAGTTCTGCATAATTTAGGGCGTGGCCACTTGAGTGACAGGTGGACTCCACTGCTGTCACCCCGTCGCGCTAGGTGGGCGTGGTTTCAGAGCTCCACCCACGTCATTTTTGAAACCCGGGAGTGACGTGCAGTCTTTCCAAGATGGCGAGAAAAGAGCTTCAAAAATGCTCTTCAGAAACCTACGGGTGACGTCACGGACACTACGTCCATATTTTTTTTTACAGTCTATGGCTTTCCTATCCCTTTGATTATGCACAGACGAGTACACAGAAGCTACAACATCTATGACGCCACATTAAAGAGCACCAAAACAATATTTATTGCTTGAATTTCCTAACGAAATGGACAGAATTTGAAATCTGAGACTTTGTTTGATATCAAAAGTAACACAAAGCCTAGCCTATTGCTATTTGTTTATTCATCAACTGAAAACAGCATAGACCGAAAGATCGATTGTGAGTTAGGAATCCATTTTGGTTCATTAAAATGAGAATCTAATAAAATAGAGAAATCTATTTTCTTTTGTTTACCCAGCCCTGGCGTATTTTGGCACTTTTTTAAACACTGTGCTGTCGTCCTGTAACTTAGGTTCATGACTAAAAATGAAAATGTGAACAAAAATAAAAGCAATTAAATGTTTTATTCTAATTAAAATATGAAAATTATAATGAGGGGTAATAATAGATTATGACTGAATTTTGCGGCCCTGTCCTTCATGGTAAAGTCTAGTGCAACCTATGATATATATATATATATATATCCTAACAATGACAGCAAAGGTAGTAAAACACAATGAATGCCACTGTGTGTGTTTATATATATAGTATATATGTGTGTTTGTGTGTGTGTGTGATTTACCAAATGAAAATATTAATTTCTGAGTTATTTTATTGTTATCCTAACAATGTCAGCAAAGGTAGCAAAACACAATGGTAACTGTGGAGTTCGTAAGGCCCAGTGAACCCTGGGAGCTTTAAGTGGCTCTGCTGGAAGTGACACCACAAGCTTCGAACGCAGTGCAGAGAGAATATACAACGAGGCAGTAATCGAGGTCCTTTGTCGTGTTGCTTTTTTCACACTGAGAAAACAGAATGAACTGAGAATTACAGTCTCACGGCGGCTATTAAAGGTTACAGTTTCAATAATATTCACACATTTTGCTGATGCCTGATGCCGCAGATTTGATTTATGTTCTGTTTGCTTCTGTGTATCCTTTCAATCAGATATATAAACCACATTTCCCAAAGCCCCAAATTCTCATTCAAGCTTGGAATGCGTGTGGCAGAACATGATGTATAGAACTGATCTTTGTATTCTCTTTCTTTTCTCCCCTCTGCATTTTCATTATACCGCCACAGTGTGTGTTGTGAATGGAAGCAGACTGAGCGTGATGGAGAGAGAGAGAATGAAATAAAGCATTTGGATGGTGAGTCATACCCAAACTCAATAGCTTTATACGAGTGCAGCATGGTGGGTGAGAATGACGTGCAGACTCTATTCTAGAATCAGCTGTGGCCATGAAAATAACATTCCAGGGTCCCTGACTAACCTGGTCCTCGGCTCTTAAAGCTTCACACCTCTAAGTGATAAATTGTCAGGCTCAGATTAAGATGTTGCTTTCCTTTCATTGGATACACGCACACAGTCTCGAGCGCATTGTGCATCTGCTGTTATTGCTGCCTTCAGTTTGGGTACGCAGTTCGAGCATTGTATTCTACGTGAGCCCAAGGACCTGGACCAGGGCCATGAACAAGAACGTGATTGCATTCCAGTTGTGTTATATAAAAATGTTGAATAATGCATTAAACATGAAAGTCATAAATACTGTATAATGTCCTCTTCTATGATGAGCAGAATTCATTTAGTTATTTTTGGGGGTGATATTGTCCTGATCATAGCAGGGGAAAAAAGGCTCACTAAAAGAACATTTTAAAAAAAAAAAATATCTTAAGTAGTTTGGAATCATTTATTTTTTGAGAAAAAAAAAACTGCTTCACTTATTATGGATATTTAAAAAATGTTTTACCACCAAATCAAAGTCATGTTGTGCAATCTACTGTACATGCAGAACCATGCAGGGAAAAAGAAATTATATAGGTGAAAGTCTTTTGAAGGAATACTTCATCCAAAAATGAAAATTACCCCATGATTTACTCATTCTCAAGCCATCCTAGGTTTATATGACTTTCCTCTTTCAGATGCATGCAGTCGGAGTTATATTAAAAATGTCCTGGCTCTTCCAAGCTTTATAATGGCACTGAATGGCTGTTGAGATTTTGAAGTCCAATAAAGTGCATTCATCCAGCATAAAAAGTACTCCACACAACTCCAGGAGGTTGATAAAGGCCTTCTGTAGCAAATCGCTGCATTTGTGTAAGAAAAATATCCATATTTAAAACTTTGTAATGTTTTTGTCATATAGGATGACTTCAGGGTGAGAAAATTATGGGATAATTTTTATTTTTAGGTGAAATATCCCTTTAAGAAAATTAGATAATTTGACTTTTTTTTTTATGACAAGCCAAGGTTTGTTGTGGTAAAGTGTCATGTGCTACGACTCCAAAAAAACAATAAATATAATATTAAAATAAAGATATTTTTAATGTATTATTATAATATAATAAACACATTATAATATTTAAAATATTCAGATATATAAATATAATATAATTTTAAATTATTTCGATAGATTGATAATGATTGTGAAAATAATGATTTGTACACTAACACATTTTTACTTGATGGTTAACCCATATTATACGAGTCATTAGCCTAACGCTTCTCGAAAAGCATGCAGATTTTCAAAACAATATAAAACCATCATGAATACAAAGTGTAGATCTGCATTAACCTGACTTATGTGTTTTAAACAACATTTTACTTGTGTGTTTTAGATGACATTTATTTATTCTTTATAATAGACTGTTATTTATCTCTGGCCCGTATTGGTGAGATGTAAATTTGCTCTCTTAGCTGTGATATGACTGGGGAGGTCAGTCCAGATTTATTCTGTTTTCTGTCAAGTCTGTGAGGTGTTTGGCTGCCTCTGTGCATTAATGAGCAGGATTTGGCCTAAGCCCTAAAGATCTCACCCTTCCGCCGGTTAGTCAAAATGATTACCAAGACATCTGCGGAAATTACAAACGCACAACACTCACTCACAAAGCAATTTCTGGCACTGTAATATAGTAAAAGAAATCTAATAGAGATGAAATAACAGGTTCGGAAGCTAAAGAACCATTATAGATGTTCTGCTGCTACCATTTTTTCTTTAGTGCATAATGTGTTATGACTATTACAGACCATTCATGTGACATGAAGGACATCTTCTGATTGGTGAAATGCCGAGTCTCCAGTGAACACCTCTACTTAAACCTGTTAAAATGAAGAATTCAGTGGTGGCTTTCTATAGCCTTTGAGTCAGATGCAGGTAGTTACATGGCAGAACTACCAATTAGGTGCTTCACAGGGTCTTGTTAGCCTGTGTCTTCTCCGTCCACCATTAAGGTTCTGACACAGAACACTGTGTGTGGCTAGAGAGAAGAAAATCAAGAATGAGAGAGAGCACTACTGCACTGTAAAACCAAACGAGTGAAGGTAACTCAATCCATTTGAGGAAACCAACTGCTTTAAACCATTTACAATAACTAATACTTACGAGTCCACAGTATTTCTTAACATTAATTTCAATTATAAATCCACTTAAATACTCAACATGTTCTCAGTCTCAACTCGTCACATATTGACGCTTGGTCAGGACCCTTTAGCGTCATTTTTCGACATGTAGGGTCCTTCATTGCTTTAAATGAGAAACCCTTGGCATCACAATTCTGTCACAAAAGGCACTGAGAATTTTACTGTCATTTTCACTGCCATTATTGCAAATATGTTAGGGTGTGATTTTTTTTTCAATGTAAACAGTCACAAGTTTTATTTACATTTCATTATTTACAGATTTACGAGCACATAACCCAACCCCTGCCCCTAAACCTACCATTTGTCAATAAAACACAAGATATAACCGGCAGATACAGCAACAGTCATAATTTATTCAAAAAGTATTAATATTCCAAGTCTTCCGAGGCAAAACGTTTGATTTGTGAGAGGAATAGACACGATCCGTCTCCGTCCACCTTAAACCTCAGTCTGTTTGTGCGCTGATAAATTCAAAAAAGGCCGTCTCCCAGAGGAAGTCTTACGTCAGCCTTGGTTGTGAAATGCCATTGGCTCTTGTATGTCTCGAGACCGACTGCGTCATGCTAATGCTCAGGAGTAACTTTTTGAATGAGATGTGAGCGCATTAATGGAGCACGATCGTTTTCAGCGATTTAAACCTTATGTTTTACTTTCTTCTTCGCATAAAGAAATCGCATGACTTCAGAAGACTCGGAATGCAACATGATTTGTTTGTAATGTTTTTATACTGCTTGTTTATGGTCAATTTCTGCAATAAATACCTGTGACTGTACTTATATTTGCCTTTTACATGTTTTATATTTTTCAGAAGTGGGTAAGTTTAGGGTAAGGGTGGATTTAGGTACTCCAATGAAAGTATAAATTTATATAAAATTATATAAAATTATCAATATTTTTACAAATGCATGCAAACCATTAAATTAAGGCAAACAACTGAAATCAATGGAGGACGCTTCACGTCCAAAAGTGAAGCTAAAGGGTTACATTGAGGGTCAAAAAGTGACGCCAAAGGGTCCTGGCCAAGCATCAATTTGTGACGAGTTGGGAGTGAAAACGTGTTGCAATACTTTGTGTAGCTGAAACTTAATTTACATAAAACCATTTAAATTTGAATATTTAACTTGAAATTGCATGTTTTTTAACTTTCCCAAACCAGTTAAGTGCAAACTGTGCCCCGTGACCATTTCTAAAGATTTCAAAGATTCACCTACACGACAGTGAAACATATACAAACACCTAACCCTAACCATAACCTTAGTTGTTAGCACATTCTGATAGATAGCAGCTATTGTCACGGTCTTATCCATATTTTGACATTTCTGAGGTCTGAACTTTTGTTAACAAGTGACCAGGCAACTGAGGTAACCAGTGAAATCAGTGGCGTAAGGGTTTGTGCTTAACTGGTTTGAAGAGAAAAAAAATCACACACTTAAATATCTTGCAGTTAACTGCTAACTAGCAATATCACAAGCTCAGATGCATGTGCTAATGTAATTCGCTAAGAAACTATCACTTGGCTACAGTGTGCACAGCTGTTGCTTTTTAAATAAAGCAGCATATACTGTACAGTAATCTTACAGTTGTCAAGCCAATCCTCAGTCTAACCACAGGCTCTATTTCTCACCACAATCCTAACTCGTTACAAAAACTCTTTTAAATCCCAACATAACAGAGCATTAAATACTAACAGAACTCACCATATTAATCTTGAGCAAAAACATGCAAATTAACATTTAGTTTCAACATCTGCTTTACTTTAAAAGTCTGCAGCAAAGCATGAAATGAAATTTGCTGGAAACCACAGGGCCTCATTCATGAATCCTGCGCAAATATATGAATATATTGAGAGTAATTTGCATGTAAAACAGACATTCCCGCAAACTCTTCTCCGGATTCACAAATGTTTTTTAAGCATCAGATTTGATAGTTAAACATGTATGTTAATGATTTCCAATAATTTGTAAATAGAGTGTGCGTGCATGCTTATTCATTGCATAAAAGCAAAAAAGACTAATATGCCTATCCAGATAGCACAAGTACGTCTACGAGATGTCTGCTAAAGATCATTTGATCTGGAAAGGATCTGCTGCGTACAAAAATCCGACAGACGTCTATAAGATGTAAGTTGTACATGTATTCTATGCATAAACATCTTAAAGACATCTAATAGACATCTATTTGACATCTGATAAGAAATGTTCTATAGATGTATTGCAGATGAGCAAACACTCTAAAAAAAAATATGTCTTGCAGATGTAAATGCAGATGTCAAATACATTTCTCTGTGATGTACATGTGCTATCAGGGTAACAATAAATATTCAATTAATGTGACTCAACCGAAGCATTTTTAGCTAGTTGGAAAAAAAATGCCAGGTGCTCTTCTGAAAATGGCCAGCTGGTGGCACTTGAGAATGTTTTGGCAGCACAGCGTTTTACCAGCTGAGACACTTTGGTTAATTTGGAATATCTACGACAGTTACTAGTATCTCATTTTGAAGAATTTAAAATTTACTGCATTTAAAAATGCAGTAACCACACTGTAAAAAACAATTTGTTGAGTCAACTTAAAATAATTTGTAACTTGGCTGCCTTAAAAATTTAAGTTCAGTCAACTCAAAAAAAGTTTATTCAAATTGAAATGTTAAATTATACTAAGTGACATCTTAGATATTTGAGTTGAATCAACTTGAAATTTTAAGGCAGCTGGGTTACTTACCCATCTATTAAGTTTAGCAAACACAAATATCTAAGTTGTTACTTAGTACAACTTAACATTTCAAGTTGAATAAACTTATTTTAGTTGACTGAACTTAACATTTTAAGGCAGCAGGGTAACAAATTATTTTAAGCTGACTCAGCAAATTGTGTTTTTTATTTTTTACAGTGCAGTAATACTAACTTCACCATTGTTGTTCAGTCGTTGTACAAGTAAGATGGTTGGTCGGTGTAGTATTTTTTCCACCCCTCCTACATTGATTGAATGGCTGGGTAAAAAGTGACAGTAAGAAGGACAAATTAACTTTTTAATTATTATTATGGCAATGCATTAAAATTCAGTGTCATCAGTTTTCCAACCACAGAACCTATGTTTACGTGACAACGAAATGAAAGAACGAAAGTTTTTGTGCCCGAATGGCTTTACAAATGATTTACACAAAAACTTGTTCAGCTGTGTTTCATGAATAAGGCCCATTAAGTTTAATATCACTCGTTTCATTTAGTCAATTCGACTGTTTTACAGTGTATTTACAGTGTATGATAGTACAAATGAACTAAGGATCTGAAGAGGGACAAGATATTTCAGGGGTTTTCAAAGGTTTTGATGTCCAGGACTCCCAGTAAATAATAAAGGAATAGTTGATGACAATTATTTTTGTCTATTATTGAATGTGTAAACCTTAGAAATAAATAACAAAGTATGAAAAAACTTGGGATTTCAGTAGAATACAATAACCATGATTAAGCTATTGATTTCCAACTAGTCTTTACAAAGTGATAATATCAAGTTATTGTGTTAAACATATAAATTAGCTTACCAACTTAACTTGACAACTCCAAGTATAACATTTGTAAAATCTTTTCTTCAGTCATAATTCCCGCAGACATTCATGACAATTTGAAAACCTCTGCAATACAATACGGTGCAATACATAAAATATAGAGAACTTCAATAGATTAAGGAAGAGGAAGATTTATGCAATTAAAAAGAGTGTTTAAAAAAAAAAAGTCACTTAGAACAGCTGCATGGTAAGTGTCAACAGTTCCACTTAGCACCTTAGAGATGAAGTTCAGCAGCTTCGGACGAGGATCCAGACCACATCACAGAGTTCAGAGAGTTTCTGAGAGAGCAGTATGTGCAGATAGCCAAAAAGCAGATGAATGTAATCACAATAAGGACCCTTACCTGCCAGACAAGCTTATGTCACTCACAAAGACATAAAAGCAGCCACACATTTCCCAAAAGATGAAAGTCTGCAGGCGGCTCTTCTGAAGGACTCCACTGGGAAGTTTTCTGACTTTGCTTTGCGATATTAGATGCCTGAAACATGACCAGAAGCTGGGATAAGAGAGTATGGGGAGAGGCAGAACATCTACATGAAGTCTAACCTCCGTTGCCCTGAAGTGACACACCCCTGCTCATGATCACATGAGGATATGCAGTCCTCCTTATTGCACACCTGGCTCATTTCACATCAGTTGGGCCCCGAGGAAATTTATGATGCACCTGCACAAACAGGCCATATGGATTCTTGCCAAGACCCTCTAAGATACAACCTCAGGACTCCAGAATGTACTCAAGGAGGTCCCCATCAGCCCATTTACATGCCCAGATATGCTCCCTCTGCACTTGAAAGATGCAGTCGTGCCTGAGGCCCACCATCACCACACTAATACCCCTTATTTCTATGTGCTCCTCTACCCTTACACCAAACATGGCGCTTCACACGCACACTGCTAGCTTAGACTTGATTATAGATGTGGTGCATTAGAGGGAAAAAAACTGCATTATCCTCAAACATCTATAAAATCCCATTGTCGTGATAATTGGTATTTGAACAGCTTGCACAGATAGCTATTTTCAAGTTCAGAATGCCTTAGGCTTGTTTCAGGGGATTTATGCAATCTAGCAGTTATGTCACCAACATTATAGGTTCACATAGTTAAAATAAAAGGATATTTTAACACAAATGAAAATATTTTTGATGAAATCCGAGAGCTTTCTCACCTTACATAGACAGCAATTCAACTACCACGTTCAAGGCTCAGAAAGGTAGTAAGGACATTGTTAAAACAGTCCATGTGACCTGGTTCAACCATAATGTTATGAAGCTACGAGAATATTTTTTGTGTGCAAAGAAAACAAAAATAATGACTTTATTCTGACGTAGAACCTGGATGCGTTTGAAGTGCATTGAAGACCCATTTTCTCCTCCAACTTTAAAACTGTCCTGCATCGCTGCAGAAGTACCGACCCAGTGTTTACAAAGTGAACATGCAAAGAAGGTCAAATGCCCTTTACACAAAAAAGGTAAAACAGTGATGTAGGACGATTGTAAAGTTGGAGGAGAAAATGACATGGGAGTTTTTCGACCTACCCTAACTGTATTGACCCAACTTGACACCGAGTATGCATCCGCATCGCAGAGCTAAACAAGACGAGCATTTGAGGTTAAAAACAATAATATATATATATATATATATATATATTATTGTTTTTTTGAATGAGCGATCGTTTCACTAGATAAGACCCTTCTTCCTCACCTGGAACCGTTTAGAGCCCTTTGAAGCTACATTGGACGTTCAAACTCGCGGGCACCATTAAAGTCCATTATATGGAAAACATTCCTGAAAAACAACGGGGTGAGTATATTATCTGTACATTTTTGTTTTGGAAGTGAATTTCTCCTTTAAGTAAGGGATAATGTGCATTATTGCAAAATAACCCAAAGAGGGATCATTTTATTAGGGCCCGAGCACCGATGGTGTGAGGACCCTATTGGAATTGCTCAGATACATCTTCTTCTCCAAAATGAATCATGGTTTTGAGGGTTTAAACATGCTCGAAAACTAATGAAACTTTGCACACACGCCAAAAGTAGTAAAAATTTACATCTAATATGGGTTTCAGAAGTGGGTGTGGCAAAATGGCTCAATAGCGCCACCTGTAATATGTCAGCGAAGTGCCCCTCGAGCTACGTTTCGAATACATGTACAAAATTAGGTAGGCACATGTAACCTACAAAAATCCCCTGGTACAAAGTCTGAAACCCAACAGGAAGTCTATTATTTTGAATATTCTTGGCAACTTCTGTGCCATTTTTTCCATTTTCAGGCGTTGTATTTAAACAAACTCCTCCTAGAGATTTAAACAGATCAACACCAAATTGCCTTTGTAATGTTAAATTGGAAGATCTTGAGTTTTTGTTGAAGGGCGTGTCCGTGGCGGCCTGACAAAGTTTGATGTTTCATTATGTAAAAGGAAGTTATGATTCAGCCATACAATGTTCAATCTGCACCAAACTTTACATGTTTAGTAAGGCCATGTGTTCACCAAAGCGTTTTTCCGTCGTGTTTTTTAAAACGCCAGGAGTGTACCGAGCGCCGAGCTCCTTTTTCGTGCTGAGCACTGAGCATTCGAGCATTTTTTTTTTCTCAGCATCAAGAGCTGAAGAATGTTTAACTTCAGGGAAAACTCATCACTGTCAATTTCTAGTCAGCTAACCAATCAGAGTGGAGGAGGGGCGAGACTAAAACTGATCACCCTGCTTGTACTACGACTGAACAACATTGGAGAAGTTAATATTGCTTGTCTCCGAGTATTTATGTCTTTACCAGAAGGAAATGTCAGACTACCATATTATTGTTTTGAAAAATAATGCTTGGAGAAACATTTCATTCGTGACGCGTCTGCCATACTAAAGCATATTTCATATCATAGCAACACAGCGTCTCAACAGAAAAAAATGCAGCGCTCTTAAGCGCTCACAGCTGGGCGTTTTCAGCAGAGCGCCACCTGTTGCCAACAAGATACGTCATGCTTTGTACTAACTCAAACATACCATGTTCAATCTGTACCAAACTTAATATGTTTGATAAGTAGAAGTGCTGGCCTGAACACATCTACATTCCAATATTCAGTTACAGTCATAGCGCTACCAGGTGGCAGCAGGAAGTTTGGCACATATAAATGACTGACATTTTCCTCCTAT
The DNA here is from genome assembly GCF_022985175.1 of Labeo rohita. Lineage (NCBI taxonomy): Eukaryota > Metazoa > Chordata > Actinopteri > Cypriniformes > Cyprinidae > Labeo > Labeo rohita. Next base: position 30,732,399 of record NC_066875.1, on the reverse strand, counting down.
ATTTACCAGTTTAAATGCATATTGCTCACCATTTGCTGTTTTCCTAAAGCCATTGGGTGGCAGTGAGCCTGGGTGCGAGGGCCATTTCAACACTGCTAGCAGCTTTAATTTAATTTTGTTATTTAATTTTATTTTTAATATTGATTAAACTAATGAATGAATTAATATGAATAAAATGATTCAAAATATAACACACCTTGACATGAAATTAATTATTTTGCTAGTTTACTTGAAGAATACAGTTTTGTCACAGAAAATGGTTGTGATATCAGATATATTTGAACACTAATGCCATGACTGGCCAATCAAAATGAAGTACTCCAACGATCTACATTCCATGATACTGTGCACTGATCAAAATGCAGTAAAATAATTTATTGCTTTTCCTATTACTCTGATAATCTGTTAAAGCATCTGTTTAAATTTCCAGTAATAAGCTTACAATTGGTTCTTGGTTCTCATTAGTTTAGGAACACTCCTATTTGCTACTTAAACAATAACGCTTATGGGAAACATGCCATTAAGATGAAGTATTGCTTGCGTGTGACTAACATTCTACTTTTAAGTTTTCCAAGGTTATCATCAGACAGAAAATAACAATTCACGCAGGATTACGCAACACAGAAATTCATCTTACTATTGAAAAGATTTCTCACAGTCTGGTACAAAGATCAGTTCATTTTGATGGATGTGAGAGTTAAAGATAATCCGTTCATTCTCCAACACCTATTTATAATGTTTAATCCTTTGCATTCCCAAAATAGCAATGCGTTCACTACATTACACACCGCAAAACCTAACTTGCATGGGTTGAGAGTCAAGGTATAACAATATAAAGAATGCAACCGAGTTCATTTAGAATATTCAAAAGACCAGTGCACACACATTTTTTTAAAATAATAAAATTCAATGTTACTTGCCTTTCTTTAAATAATTAATTGTGATTTTTTTTTTTTTTTTCTGTGTGAATTTTTTGTTCAACATGCTTTCTTACTGTACTGACCATCGAACAGCCAGTGCAAGAAGTCACGCTCAAAAAGCATTTCCACTCCAAGTGTTCCGGATGCTTGTTTACAACTTCTAAAGGCTTTGCGGTCACGCTTTGAAGCGATTCGGGTGAATGTTTCAGCAAGTTCACCACAAGAGGCGATGAAGGGCTGCTTTATCTCTGAGACAACAGAGGCATAACTGACAGCACCACACTTGGTGTCAGTCCCATGACCAAGTCAAAAAAGACAAAAAAAGAAATCATCTTTTAGTTGTAAATGTGACAATAATAGCTATTTATCCAAAGATAATTGACTTCAAAAAGTTCTCTGACCATATTTCACTCAGTGTTTTGTTCCCTTGGAAACTGAATCTAGGGTAATAACATTTACTAATGGTCTTAAGAATGATATAATTGGTGAGTGAGGAACACATAATGTGCGCAGCATCTCTTTGTCTTTCAGCCAACAGCAGTTTCTTCAATGGCCTCATTCATTTCTTTCTTGGAGGAGAGCAGAAGAGAGAGAGGGAAGCAACATGACCACAGTGCCTGATGAAGTATATTTGCATAATGTCTGCTGAGCAATGTGACAAGTGTTCTGTGGTCAGCTACTTTTATGGCCACTCTCGTCCTTTTGAAATTAATAACGGAGTGATTTGAAAGGCGCTTATGTCTGACACATAATTGTTCATTTCTGCCTTGCTCTGTCTCTGATATGTCCTCAAATTCCCCATCACCAGGCTGGGGACAATGACAGCTCTGTGAGGATATGACACGGTCTGACTGTCTGTCTTATAAATCTGTCAAGCATCTTGCGTCGTTTCAAGGGTGCTTGCGTTTGAGAAGCGGATGAGCGCCATCTAGGACCGGATGTTCCTGTGCGCCATTGAATTTGTCTGCCTTTTCAAACATCATTACATATTTTCTAGCTTTGATCATAAACATCTGCTGTCTTTGGGTGATAATTCTGTGCTTTATTTGTAGGACTTACAGTATAAACAGTTTAGAGATGTCAGTCACATCGCTGCTGTTTTGAGACGTTCAGGACGGATGGGACAGGAGGAGGGAAGAATGAAGCAGGATGATGGGGATTAAATGTGGGGAACGGAGGAGATGGATTTATCCGACGTGAAGAATGTGACATGCTGAGGGGTTTATTTCTGATTACTCAACTGCTTACTGTTGATCAGGCCCAGAGAGACTGTGGAAAAAATAGAGAGAAAGAGTGAGAGACAGATGAAATGAGAAAGAGAGTGGCATGAGGTGCTGCAAGACCAGACATGCATACAAATCTCACACTCATCTGTGGAAGTTCATGCATGCTAAATACACAAATCATGCACTTGAGTTAAAATGAATGAAATATTACTCCAGCACATGTATAAGAAGTCAAAAGCAATGATCGATTAACAGTTGTTTAGTTCATTTTATGTAAAGGCACAATATGTAAGAATTTGTATTAAAATATCCAAAAACCACTAGAACAGTGTTATTTTGTTGACTTGTGTACTTACATTATCCCAGATATTTCCAAGAATGTTTACATCCAGAGAAATAAGTAATTTTAACTAGTGGCCCGTCTCATTGACGTCATACAGCTTCGATTTCCAGTTTCCATCTGAAACGTCATACCACTGATATCACATAAGAAGTTAAAGTAAATAGGCTACGTTAGAAAACTGTGCGCTTTCAAGGACTCGCATTTAATACATGGGCGGAATGTAGTTGCACACTTTAGGACACGCCCAGCACAGCACCAGAACAACTCACAGGTATTGCATTCAATTCAAGACAACATTTCAAAACAGTTAATATAGAAGTTCACTTCAGGAATTAACAAAGTTGCATCTATGAGTTTGAAGTACGGTGTTTGACAAAACAGCAAAGGAAAAGAGAAGGTGCGATCTATGGCTATTATTAGGTCCCTAGCCTATATAAAGCATACGGACAGAAAAAGGTTGTGTGGAAAGATACACAATCTTCCAGCCTAGGATAAATTTGTTATGAACATTAAAGGGGTCATCGAATGCAAAATTCACTTTTTCATGTCGTTTTAACACTAAACGTTTTAACAGCCGCTCCCACGATAGTTGATTGACATGAGCGTCTTACCTCAGATCAGCTGTCACAGTCCAACCTCCATTGTTTCGATGCTGGAGCAGGGATGTAAGTTAGACAAGAATATCTCTGATTGAGCGATTGAGGTGTTGTGTTGCTGGATGTAATAACGAACATAGTGGTCGTCATTTACTCCCGTCATCTGAGCCGCTGAAGATGCAGTGGATTACGTTTGTTTGTGAAGGGAATGCGCCTCCTGATCTACATAAATGTCTATGTTTGCGTAAATCATTCGTGATCCAGCTTCACTTACAGCAGAAATCACATTTTTTTCGAATCTCTGCAATTACCTTTCCTAATAACGTGCTAGTTATCAAGTTTAGCGGCTAAATGCGGCTAAAGTAAACAGGCTCGTCACTCCACAGAGAGAAGAGAGGGGCGGGGCGAGCAGAGCTCATTAACATTTAAAGCAGCCTTAACCAGAATAGGATTATTTTTGCAGAGCTCATTTTGGCAAAGTAAAAAGGGTGTTGTTTTACACAACCATTGAGAATGTTTAACCAAAGTATATTATAGACTTTTCATTAAGACCCTAAAGAATCATATTAACTTGTGGAAAATGGGCATCCGATGACCTCTTTAACAAAAATTTGGGACAAATATAATGTGATTTTACGGTAAACTACCCTGGTGAAAAAAACAGCATATGCTGGTTAGGTATGTTTTGATGCTGGTTTATACTGGTCCTTTGCTGGTTTATGCTGGTCATGTTGCTGGTCAAGGACCAGCATAAACCAGCTAAGGACCAGCATAAACCAGCAAAGGACCAGCTTAAACCAGCATCAAAACATACCTAACCAGCATATGCTGTTTTTTTCACCAGGATATGTAGTGGCAGGATTTGAAACAGCGTTCTGGATCACCATGGACAGTCTTTAACTTTAAATTAATGTTGTACAACTGAATGTACAAATCAAACTGTTAGCTGAAATATCCACAAAATAAAAAACAGCACTGAAATAAGAGCATGCGGTTTATCTGTCAGTCAGATGCACATAAAAGTTGTGTTTATACAGCAACAGCGGAGTTTTCTTTTTAGAGTCATCCTGGGTCCAATTCGATTGCTCAACAAAATCCCTTGGGTTTACGTCCCAAAAGCAAACCTACTCAAATGTATCTAGTAAGATAAAACAGCGCTGCTTTACCCCACATACGCATGACCGGAAGAAGCTGAAGTGGTCAACTGTGGCATAATAAAAGCTCTGCTGCTCTCGAGCCGTGTGTCGTGCTCGTCTCTATTTAGCAGTCACTTCAGTGGCCTCGTTTTGCTTCCACAGCTTTCATCCCCATCCTGCTTCATACTACAGCGACGTTACTAAATCTTTAATACGCTAGCTCATCCGTGAACATGATTTCTGCCCGAGTCTTGTCGGAGTGCATTGGCTGTGGGCATGAAGACAACAACTTCCACACTTAATCACGGCATCATCAAACTATGCCTTTGTTTTTTTGAATATGCGCCCTCTAGTGGCAAAAATGACATACGGTGCCTTTAATCAGTAGATATTTGTTGTGTTTAATTTAATATGCCCCACTCCTTGATATTTAAGGAGAGAGGGGTCTAATGTGCTAGAGCACAGAAAGTATAAAGTTTAACAGGCTTGATATAATATGAATTATTTGAAATAGTAATCCGCATCAGTATGGATGCAATCCCTGCTGAAAAAACAACAACTGAAACCAGCCTACCCTGGTGAAAAAAAAACAGCATATGCTGGTAGGTATGTTTTGATGCTGGTCCTTAGCTGGTATTGTTGCCACATAGGACCAGCAAAGGACCAGCTTAAACAGCACCAAAACCTACCTAGCCAACATCCAACATCAAAACATACTTACCAGCATATGCTGTTTTTTTTCACCAGGGTAAGCCGGTCTTAGCTGGTCAGGCTGGAGATCAGCAGTCCATCCAGCATGGTTTTAGCTGTTTTTTTGTTTTTTCACTCAGCATCTTTAGTTACACAAACAATTTACAGTTTTCCTGTTGAAAAAAAAAAAAAGCTGGTTAAGTATGCTCTGAAGCATGGCTGCTGGTTTGAGCTGGTTTAAGCTAGTCCTTAGCTGGTCATGAGCTGCTTTAAGTTGGTCCTTAGCTGGTTTAAGCTTCTCCTTAGCTGGTCATGTGCTGGTCCTAAGCAATTAGCTCCTGCTCAGGACCAGCTCATGACCAGCTTAAACCAGCAGCCATGCTCAAAACATACCTAACCAGCATATGCTGTTTTTTTAGCAGGGTTTTCATTACATAAATATGGTTTTCAGAGTAAACAATACTGAGATTTGGCATTAGTCACTTACTTTCCAGTCAGTTCCTCTGCATCTCAGTCAATTCTTCTGCACTCACTTCCTGTTCTTGACTCATTTTGAATCAGACCAAGGCGAGTCATTAACTGGAATCTTGCGGATCATTAAATCAGTAAGTTGTTGACTCACAAACATCTTTAGGCTGTGTCCAAAACTGGCTACTCTCTGAGTAGGTACTTCTTTTGAAAAAGTACTTACTTTTGCAACTGCTAAAAAAGTGTTTTGTGAACCGATTCATCTTGTTCATCAAAAAGAATTCCACAAAAGAGTGATTACTTTGTGAATCAGATATTTCATTATGCATATTATTATGCTATTTTCTGCATTATGGAGCAAGGCTCGGTGTTTTTTTTTTAATGAGATGTAGCAGGGTAAGATAATTTGCTTTGAAATATGTTGTGATGAAGTAAAAAAATCACTAAAATTCAAATATGCTAATAGTGTAGAGATACTTAAAATGTATTTCTATAACTCTATCAGAAGGAGGCTGAGATGCTTTTAAACTTGGCTCTTTTTGTCACTGACAGTGTGCTGGCTCATGCTTTCAGTGCTATGACAATGGTTTTGACTTGTAGAGTTCTTGCCACTGTCTATAGCTACATTGATGTGGCTGCTGAGTGTGGGTTTGCATTTCAATGACATGTAGTGTCTTGCGGTTGACTCTAATAATGGGCGGTACACTCTCTGTGATCAGTAGCACATGGCAGCACTTTAAACTAATCACAAATTCATCATAATTTGTAGTTGCCCTGACGGGCAGAGCATGTAGTGGTTTGTGGTTTGCTATGGTTAATGCCCAGACAGTTTGCCAGAAGGATGTGATGGGGTGGCTTTGCTGGCATCAGCTGTGCTTTCTGAGTATCTGGATTTCAGGAAATGTATTTAGTTGTTAAGACTTGAATAGTGGTTGCGGTGTATTATGCAGACTGTTGCAATGTCATTGTATTTCTAATAAATACATTTTGATTAACTGCTTGTAGAAGCAGATTGCTGGTGTGGGTGGGAAAAGCGTTTGAATGTGTGTGACTGTGTGCATATACAAACAACAGTATGTGTATGCCATTTGCAGAACTAAAATGAATTATGTTGAGAACTTGTTTAGTGAGTAACTTTTTCTTTTTTTTCTTTTAGTTAAATTTCATAGGCTTGTTTTTATTTCCTCAACAAATTGCCAGAATATATAGTTTATGGTTGCAGCCTGCCTTTGTAAAGCTGTTTTGGAAAAATGTTTTCATGTCTATTATTACTCTAATAGTGACTGGAAGAAGATACAATGTGAACTTAATACAATAAAAAATACTTTGCAGATAATATTTACATCTCTTCTGTTAGCTTTAAAATAACCAGTTGTTTAGGGCTACTGACTTTTTAGTTTGGCATTAAACGTTTGAAAAGCCCTGTCTTATGATACCACTGTGTGTCAGTGTTTCCACCTCTACTGCACTTAAATGTTGCATGAAACGTGTGTTCAGTCCCAACATGCAGTTTCGAATGTACACGGCAGATGGCGGTAAATGATCACTTTATGACCTGATCTCGAGCCTTTGCTTGCTAGATGGAGTCATCGTTGACATCTGAGCGTTACGTTTAGCCAGCCGTTTTCTTAGCATTACACGTATTTTGAATATGGTTATTCTAAAATTACTGTTGCAAACCCTATTAGGGCGATTCCATAATTTCATAAAATTTAAACATAAAATGTGACCCTGGACCACAAAACCAGTCATAAGGGTCAATTTTTAAAACTGTACATCAAGTTAAATAAATATACTTTCCATTGATTGTATGGTTTGTTAGGATAGAACAATATTTGGTTGAGATACAACTATTTGAAAAAAATAAATAAATAATAATAATAATAAAATAATAAAAGAAAAATCGATCATTTTGACTAATACAATGTATTTTTGGCTATTGCTACAAATATACCCGTGCTACTTACGACTGGATTTGTGGTCCAAGGTCACAAATGAATGTCAAAACTTGAAGACATTTGTTTTACTTTTGCTTTCAACAAGTCATGAGCAACAAATCAGAGCTATGTTATTATCCTTTTCTCTTTTTTGTCTATTTTTCCCACACTCCACTTATACGCTATTTTTTTTCCTCCTGAAAATTCTGTATTTTTCCTTCTTAATATTTTGCATTGGATGATCCATTTAAATTAATAAATAGAAATTTGTTTACTAATCATCTTGATAATGTATATAATGTTATAAAATCTGAATAACAGTCAGGACAGAAGTAGGTTTTCAACTATCTGTTTAAAGAAGTTGGTCATAATTTTTGTTCATTTATGTCAAAATAGAATTTATTTAACCCATTTAATGCGTGCGAGACATTTCTTACCCTTCATGAAAAATTGAAAATATTAGTACTAAGATTGTGTGCAACATATAACTATAATTTCTGTAGGACCATGCTATTTCCTAATTTTGTGTGATCTTTGATGATTATTGGTATTCCCATCTTGCAACACCACAGTATCTGGGTTTCTTGCCACAACACACACTTTATGACTTGTTTTAATGTATTTGTTTGTATCATTATGAATGTATAATCATTAAGCTCTGAAAACTGACAAAAATAATGATTAAATACTGTCAAATGTAGTACTGTTAAATTGATCTCAATTTTTTCTTATATAATAATATCGCTAAATTAGATTCTGTCTTTTTTTCCCACATTACACTCTTAAAAATACAGGTTTCAAAAGGGTGTTTTTGCAGTGATGCTATAGAAGAACCATTTTTGGTTCCCCAAAGAACCTTCAGTGAACAGTTCTTAAAAGAACCATTTTGAAGAACATTTTAAAAATCTAAAGATTTTTTTCTGCATTTGAAACGTTCCATGGATGTTCAAGCTTCTTCATAGAACCACTGATGCCAATAAAGAACCTTTATTTTTAATAGTGTATCTGTTATTTTTTTCTTTATAATAAATCATTACAACAATAGCTGATCTTATTGTATTTTGCGTCTGTATCTCCCTCTCCCCATTCACAGCTTTGATAACCCTGTTTTGATAGTCACTGTCTATTTGCCGTGGGATCTTGATATGTGCCATTCAAATGTGCTCTCACCCATGTCATTTCCTCTTTGGGCCATCTATCACAACAGGTTGCACAAGTGCCTTTTCACTGGTCAGCTGTCACTGTTGCTAATGCAAATTGTATTTGCATGGAAACTCATTGCCTCGTGGGCCCTTCCTGCCCTTGGGAACTGAGATTACTGCTGCTGCTGCTGCTGCACATATCGACAATCAGATTGAACCCCTGCATCAAAATGACAATATTGCTGCCTCTATGAATTGATCTTGTGTAACCGATAGGCCATCAATTATCCTAGCTATGTCATATTTCCATACTCACACAATCAATTAAAGAAAGTGATGACAGGTTTTGACACAGGAGCTGGATGAGCTCCAATGCTCATCTGTTTCCCAAACATGCAAACTCAGTGGTGGCTGATGACATACAGAGCCAATGAATTCAACAGGCCTTATAATTATTCACATACCCAAAGCAGACATACCTCTATTAGCGACGAACATCAAAACAGTATACTACAAACAAAACATTCATTTGCCTGGGTACCGACATAGCTTTGACAATGTTAACAGTATGGGAAGATTTAATTTTAACTCGAGAGGAGTGCCAGTTCACTTCAGACCATTTGCAGTTTTCGTGTTTACTTTTGGTCTACGTAAGGTTAAATGCAGCTCCATGGAAAAATCTGTCCCTGTAGGCATCTGGGCATAACAGAAATTGTGATAAAACTCTGCAAAATAACATAGTCAAATGCAATAGAATGATAATGGTGTGAGGCGCAGCGTTTGGCAGATAAGATAAAGAGCTACAGTCTGGACAAATATCTGCCTATAAAAGCAAGCTTTAGTGATTTCAGATAAACCTGACGTCAGTGGAGTAGAGCTTGTATCGAGGAGGTAACATGGAAGAACTTACAAAGCACACGCACTCTGGCCAAAACATTAAATTACTTTTTTTTTTTTTTTTTTCTGTCTTTCTCCTTTTACCCTCTTAGTTTATGAGTCAGTGCCATGTAATCCCATGGGTGGTGCAGTGTGTGCAATGCGTGTAGCTGTGCAGACATTTATGAAAACTTTATTATGGCTTATAAAGCTGAGAAAAACAGGAGTATTGGCAGACGAAGAGTCTTTCTCTTATGTTATCACAGACAGTTTGTGCTAATATGCAGCCAGAATGGGTAGAGCGTATGTATTATATTGTCTTGGCCTTTTCAAATATGACTTAAAAGTTTAAACTTTCGAGTCCAAATGGAGAAATATTACTGTAAATATTGGCAAATGATGGTTTCTGGTATACAATGCCTTGCGAAAGTATTTAGACACTTCTCATTTCACTAAATTACAGATTCTGCATCTGTTCCCTCTGATATTGTGAAGCTCTTTCAAAACAACTTTTTAAAAATGTTTACACTGCGCACAAGGCTTTGAATTCTTATTAAAATTTTATTATCTTTATTCTCATTTTTTCCCTGCTTTTATAAGTATACACATCATAGGCGGAGGGTGAACCAACTCCAGGGTAAGGCTAAAAGTAGCCTAATAGTGTAATCTATTAATAACGCACATCATAAACCCGTCTTTTATGTACCAGATATGGGTGTCATAAGACATTTTTAATATGACTGGATTTGTTTTTAACTCGATCATAATTTAATAAAAGCATTGTGAGTTACTAATTATAATGCTTTTACTTTCAAGGTTATTCAAACAGCAAATAACACAAGCAAAAAACTTTTAAATGATCAAAGAACAGTACGACTGACATCAACCTAAGGCAAGTTAAAAGAAAAACTGCCGTTGTGACCAGTAAAGCTGTTTATACACTGTTTGATAAATTAACCTCTTACTTGCATCACACGTACATCTGCACTTTGTTGTTTATAACGAGAGAATTCGAGAGAGTGCAGAATTAAGTAAGTGCGCCTGCACTCGACAAAACTCCGTCGTTTCAGCGATGACTCATCTGAACGCCTCTGATTGGCCACTGCATTCATAAACTCAACAGAGTCGTGTGTGATTGGTTATAATGTGCAACACTGTAAAAACGCGTAAAAAGAATTATGGTGCAACATGAACAGATTTTAAATTTAATGCTGCAATCGACACTTTTCATTTTATTTTTATTTGCGACAGCCATAATGGATTTAGTTTAAATGACTGTGCAGCGGCATGTTGTTCCAAGTCTCCTTAATTTCCGACCCAGAGCCTCCGCCTATGATGCACATGCTTCTGTCTATTTTGGTCACATATCTGACTTATCTGAAATCTTTTATGCTTTTTGACAGTGTTTGAGAAATGTCTTTTTTTTGGGAACACACTCTATGCAGGCCAGTGTTAGGTAGGTAGGTGTGTTTTTTTCTTTCTGTAGCTCCAACTGCAGAGCATGGCGCTAGCAACGTCAAGTCATGGGTTTTATTCCTATGGAAAGCAGGCTGATCAAATGTGTACCTTAAATGTAACGTAAGTCCTTTTGGATAAAAGCATGCTAAATGCATAAATCTAAATTTAACTATGCTCTGTTTTCAGCTACTTAACCGTCTAACCGCTCGTGTTTGTATACAGACTCTTTTTCTAATAGATGTGTTTTGGTTTAACTACCTTGGGATGGTAACTTTCTGGAATTTGACAAATAAGGCCCACTGAATTTACAAACACTGGTTTTGTACTCTTTTCCTGATTACCTCTTCTGAAAGACATCCAGTCTTTTTTTTCTCCACAGCTTCATTTTAAACGTGAACAAAGAGCTTTTAATGGTTAAGGTTTATCGGTTACACTTTATTTTGACAGTCCACTTTAGACATTCTACTAACTATAAGTAACTTTGCAACTACACGTCAACTAATTCTCATTTGCAACTACATGTCTACTAACTCTCAGAGCAGACTGCTAGGTTAGGTTTAGGGTTAGTAGAATAAGTTGACATATACTTGTGAAGTTTACAAGAGTGTACAAGAGAAGATATTAAGCAGACAGTCTACTAATACTCTAATGACTAGTTGACATGCAGTTGCAAAGTTACTTACTGTTAGTAGAATGTCCAAAGTGGGCTATTAAAATAAAGTGTTACCGGTTTATCTAGAAAAGATAGTGTTTTATTGATTCACAAAAGACAACTTAAAGGCTAATCATGTCCAATATGGCAAGATTTTTTTTTTTTTATCTGCAATTCTTTAACAAAGGGTGTGAAAACTGCATATAAACACACTTTTATATCTTGTTACTTTTCAGATTACTGAAATTATTATTAAACCTGTTTCTTGGCACCATATGTAAATAAAGCTTTTGCATATTTCACAGTCTTAGGCTTTCTTCCTTCAGTTTCTTACTATACAGCTGACGTCGAGAAATCATTAATATGTAGGTCTGTATTAACATATTCAGCACCTCACTGGCTGTCCTGCAGAGAAAGAGAGAGAGAAAGAGAGGGAGAGAGAGAGAGAGAGAGGAGGAAACGTGAGGCTCGACGGAGAGCTGACCGTGTTTTCTACAGGAAACAAATCAGAGAGAGAGAGTGAAAATACTGTTGTAACCGCCGTGTTTCGTCGCGGTTTTGTGAGTGTTTTCCTGGAAGCGGACGCTTGGCGAATCAGGGCAATCCGGAGCCCCGTTTGTTTAGACCCGGGAATCCAAGCTAAAGGTGTTTATTTTGTGTGTTTTTGGAGGTGTGAGGCTCGAGACTCCGCGCAGAATGACCGTTGACTGGCCCGTTCTGCTTATCGTTCGCGGGCATTAGGTAAGAGCACTTATTTACACCGATCATGGCTGAAAGAAAAGCAGGTAGCATAACGTTTCTGTTGGGGCACTCGCAACAAAAAGACATGTTGTAGCTTAATTTTAGTCCGTTAACTCGCTCACATCACGTCTACATCTGATCAAGCCCAGCGAATTCAACCTAAGTCTTCCGAGAGTCTGATATTCTACTTGTTCTTAGGTTAAAGGAATCATCAACACCTCTGTTTGCTGGCGAAACGAGCACCACGCATTTGCTTCGAGGGACTTTTGGGTCGAAAGGAGGAGAATAATGGCATCGCTGGCCGTCCGGATGCTTATGCTGGGGTTGTGGGGTTGTGCTGCTGCTGCCGCTGCTGCTGCGGGAGAGGGACAGTCCACTCCGGCCACATGCTCTCCGCTGTGCCGCTGCGATGAGGACGGAGGAGCCGACTGCTCTGGACGAGGACTGACCACGGTTCCCACCGGCCTCAGCGCTTTCACATATTACCTGTAAGTCACCACAGTAACGTTTAACAATCAAGTGCATGCTGGGAACAAGTGCATACTGTATGTATGAGGCTAGAAATGTTTGGTTCCCTTTTCAAAACTGTCCTTGCAACGTCTCTTACACGTTACAGGTTTCTATAACGAATTACTGCAGAAACACCATGTAGCAATCCCCCAAAATAATGACTCATGTAGTTTATGCAGTTACGTAAACTAACAATAACTTGTCTAAAACAAGTCTAAAATTGCTTTCAGACCTCAAGTAAGATCACTGATCATGTAATATTAAATCATGATAAATTGCACCGTGACTCAGAAACACTCCTGCATGTGCTCAGTTTTGTTTTTTGTTCACAGCATAGCAGTGAGAAAAAAATGTAACGAAATGTTAAAGATTAAAAGTGAAAAATCCATAGTGAGAAGTATGATTAATACGTTTAACTAAACATCTGTCAGTTGTTTTGAGTCCGAAATTCACTGGAGAGAGATTTTTCGCTTTGCCGCTCAAAGTCCATCTTGGGCTGCTTTTGGGTACTTTGTGTGAGCGTAACAGACTAAATGCTGTATGACCCAAACTGGTAATATAGAGAGGGTTGCTTATCCATTATTAAATGCAGCCAGCCTTTAAAACCTCACCGGCCTGCTTTTAAACCCACGCAGAGTAAAAAGGTGGATATTGTACCAGTTATTTATATTGTGAGGTGAGTTGGGGTTCTTTTCTATGAATAGTGCTTTCCATAAATGTCTTTCTCAGCAGTCCGCTGCTGATTTTTAGAGGGCATAACGGACACTAATGTTATATCTTTCTGGATTCTTTTTTACCATTACATTTTCTTTATTTTTAAATAACTTCGCTGTTAATCTAGGATCCCTCTTACGTTATAAGACAGAAGTAATTAAGCTTGAAGTGTAAGTATACTGTCAAACAGTAACTTATATTGTTACAGACTAAAGGATAATAACTATACGCTAACTATATTAGCATCCACACAAGTGCACGTTAACATTTTACTTATTTGGTATGAGCATGCGCTGCAGTTATGCCATCTGCCACATTAAATCCTCTCTTTGAAGTCAGGTGTATTCTGATTGGTTTTCAGTGTTTTAAGTGTTCATCACTGTGTTCTAGTATTGATTCTGTGTTGTTATTATTGCAGCTGGGATGTTGACTTTCCTATTCGTACAGAATTAAAATGATTATTAAAATGTTATAGTTATCATCCTTATTATTAACAGGCCTTAATTCTTGATGCTGACTCCTTCGGTCTGTATCAGTGGAGCACTCGCATCAGCTGTGCATGTCTCACTGGTTGACTTTGAGAACTTTTACCCGTGAAGTTTTCCATCTGTCTTAATACAGAAGGACTGGTTTATTGCTGGGCTGAGCCAGAGCCCGCTGTCTGTGGCACGTGTGAATCACATCCCTCACCTCATTACACTTTACCAGCATTTATTGTGTTTTCACTCTGTTGTGATTAAGTGTGGTACTTTTCTGCCAAAGTGTTTAGAAGTGTGTCTGGAGGCAAGTGTTTATTCTGCAGCTCTCTCTCCTCGGAGCCCATACATTTTGAAAACAGCTTGACCGGGCTCTCGAAATATCTCTGCCAAGCTGCAGCGTGTAACCCAACGCCAAGCTAAGTCCAGTCTGGAGAAGCGATAAAGCCAGAAATAAAGCCACAGAGTTAACACTAGTGGTGGCAGTGACCATCTTGGATATCAGGGAATTATATTCAAATGGGGGGTGGCTGGATGTATGGGCATCAGAAGGATGCTAACATTTTAAAAAAAAAATATATATATATATATATATATTTGTTGAGTTTAATTTGTTAAGCTGCTTCATCATTATAAAAAACACACTGATGTGCTTACTGACTAATATGAAAAAAATGACCAGCAGGCCACCTTATATTGCATTTTTTTTTAGAGTTTGCATGAAAATATATGTATTTTTTTTTAAATGTATAAATATGGAAAAGAAGATCTGTTGCTACATCTGCTTCAATGCAATTTTAAAGACTATTAGAATATGGTATGACAGTACTTTCTGTTATTTAAAAACAATACTGGTTATTGTGGTTGTATACTTGTTGTTTTAGCACAGGCCTGTTTTTGCAAAAAATGCACATTACCGATCAATTCACAAGTGATCCTGAGCAGATGATGGGACATCTGTCAGTCAGTCTGTGCAGTAATATTCATGAGCTGTGAAATGCGCTGCCACCGTTCCAGTCGCGTTGCTGCATCCGGCTGCGTCGGCTTGCTGCACGCTTAACTGCATTTCTGGTATTTATTTATGTAATTGATAATAGTAGGGCAGTTCTCTCTGCCTGTCCTCTGGTTTGCCTTCAGCTGTCGCCACACTGTCTCTCCCCGCAGAGAAGAACAGAACTGGAGAATTAGCGAGAGAAAGGACAATAGAGGGAGGGAGTTTAAGTTTCAAAACTGGTAAACTGGTGACAAAGCAAAATATTTTGAAGTATATCAGTGCTCTAAGGGTCTGAGAAAAGGCAAGGGAGGGAAATGTGTAAAAGTGTGAAAGAAAGAGAGTAGGCACAGCCTGGTTGATCATTATTTTCCTAGTCCAGATAGCAGCCCTCAGTCTTGTAGGGTTAATATAGTTTGCTCACTTCAACAGGTTGTTGCGCAATGCTTCAGGTTAATCATACTCTGTTTAGGCGGAGTAACAGAGCAGGGCAAGTGAGAGACTTAGCACCAGCTTAAGAAACAAATATGCACTGTAGTATCGCTCGACACCAGGGAAACTTTGACCTTGACTGTGCTGTATGGGCGGATGTAACTATATACTGAACTCCCAATGCAAGTGGTTCAAAGCTTATTACACTCTGCTTCTGATCAAATGGCCTTCATAAGGTTTTAACAAGCACCTCATAAACATTTGTATGTTATGTTGTATGGGGGAGGGGAACATTTGTGTAACTGATGTTTTTAAAAAGTATCACCTGAATGTATTTTAGAATTGTTGTCTTTTTAAAAATAAAGGTTCTTTTTTAGTATTTGTGACCCTGGACCACAAAACCAGTCATAAGTGTCAGTTTTTCAAAATTGAGATTTATATATTATTTGAAAGTTGAGTAAATAAGCTTTGATGTATGGATGGTTGGGATAGGACAATATTTGGCTAAGATACAGCTATTTGAAAATCTGGAATCTGAGGGTGCAAAAAATCGAAATATTGAGAAAATCACCTTTAAAATTGTCCAAATAAAGTTCTTAGCATTGGATAATACTAATCAAAAATTAAGTTTTTTATATATTTACAGTAGGAAATTTACAAAATATCTTTATGGAACAGGATCTTTACTTAATACCTTAATACCGGCATTTTTGGCATAAAAGAAAAATCGATAATTTATAGCCAACAATACCCAACAATAACCAGTTGGCTATTGCTACAGGTTTTGTGGTCCAGGGTCACATTTATGGTTCCTTGAGGGACTTTTAACATCCATGGAATCTTTTTATTCCACAAAACGTTCTTTATAGTGGAAAAGCTTCTTTTAAAAACTGAATGGTTCAATGGAAAGGTTCCATTGACAATAAAGGTTCTTCATGGAAGTGTCGATGTCAATCAGGAAACTTTATTTTTTGGAGTGTAATTGGCGTAATTGTAAAAACCCCTTTTGAAACCTTTATTTTAAAACTGTAAATGTCTTACATGGTCTTTGTTTGGTAGTTGTTTGTTTGACTTCTGTTTACTTTATCACTATAAAGATACAGTAGCCTTGTTGGTACTGACAAAAATAATACTGTAAAATATGTTTGTAATTTTCCAAGCTTTTTCACTTCCTCCCTAACTTGTCTTGTTCTTATCCAGTAAGTTTAAAGAATGTCTTTTTTTATGGTTCAATGGCACGTCCTTCATAGTCCAGCGCGTGACTCCTTTACTTTTGACCCTTGCTACTTTTCAGTCTACCTTGACTATTTCTTGATGTCCCCTCACTGGCTGAAAGAATTTCCCTTGTGTATATGTGTGTGTGCTGGCTTAGTGCAGTGGGGATATCCCCCCTTAACCGTCTGTCCACACGCCATTAGCCCACTCTTGTCTCAGCCTCAGTAAAGCCCTTCAGCATTGAGGAGCTGGAATGTGCCTTTGTGTCCCATTAACAAAACAGAGACGCCATGTTCTTTTCCATCTTAAAGGCTGTGGGAAGGGTTGCACGTCTACAAGCTCAGTCAGATGGAACCGGCTGCACCATTTTTCCACACCTTTCCCTGTCTGAATGTATAGAGCGATTAGTGATCGCTTTTTTCACATTCACCTCTGAAGACAATACCGTTTCTGTGCAGTCAGGGGGTACGTGACAGAAAGTGACTGGTGAGGTAATGCACTTTTAATGGGAGATTTAACGTGAAGTGGAGGATAAACGTGTGTCAATGCTTTTTTTTTAAACGCCACCAGAGAAAGTGACACCATTTCCTTGAATCTGTCAGATACAATTACTATTGTGAAAATTATGGTTTAGCTGAATCAACGCAATGCTTCACCTGAAGATGGTTTGTGTGCCTTAGTGTTGCACGTATGATTTACAGCTCTGATGTTACGAGGTGTATTGGGATAGTTCAGGATAAAGGTAGTTTTATGTACATGAACACAGGCAGCCTTCAGTCATACCTGAACACACACAGAGGTCATGAGAAGAGCTCTGGAGGAGAAAAGGGCCCTCTGTGTTCAGCATTCTGGCAAAGACTCTCAGCCATTGAAGGTGAAGCCTCATGAATGTCTGTGACCGCATTTTTTCAAGAACAACGTTGCATATCCAGTTTGAGTCCCAAACACTCAACTTACTACAAAAAAAAAAAAAAAAAAATCTAGGGTTAGGAACCATTTACAACTGTTATATGTACTAAAATACTATGATCGAGTCCTGCACTACTTATTCATGCTGAATCCACTAGTGAATCTACTGCATGAACTGTGTAGTCAGATTATAGAAAAAATGACTCTGATCAGCCAGTTCTACTTAGCGAATCAAAAACATACAATGCAACCATGTAATCTGATTTCTGAACAAATTAATCTTTTTTTAGTGTGAATCAAACAAATACAACTTATCGTCAATGCTAAATCAGTTTGGTTACTGACTGGTTGTTCATGTGACATTGTGTAGATAAAGATACCCATTTTGCAGTTCGTCAGTGGAATTTTCTGAGTATTAATTAATTAAATATTATTGCATTTTTGTTTTGTTTGGTATGGTTCTTTAATAGTTTAGGCTAAATATTGGATTGAATTAAATCTACCTGTAAAAAGTGTTAAAAACACCCTTTAAAAGAATTGTTTGGCAACTTTACATTAGGGAACACTTATTCACTATTAACTATTTGCTTATTAGCATTCATATTGGCTATTTATTGGTACTTACAAAACACATTTTAATGCCTTATTCTGCATTACTGTATTTTAGATTCCTTAACCCAACCCCATACTTAAACATAACTATTACAAACAGCTACCTTTCTCACTATCAATAAGCAGCAAATTAGCAGTTTAGTAAGGGAAGAAGTTCATAGTGAATATGTGTTTCTTATTGAATCATCTCATCATTTCGCAATGGAGTCACATTTTTTCACCAAATTATTCTAGGGCCCTATGATTTTTATTTTTTTTCCAAATTCCATTTGTTTTAATGGTTAAATTAAGAAATGTGAATGAAAAAGCATGTCTAATTGAATGAAATCATGAAATATACACAATTTAACAGCAATTCATAAAAAAATGTAACAAAAACTAATTTTAAAAGCCCTGTGAAAAACTTTTTTTTATTTTTTACCAAATTCTGTTTTCCATAAATTTTTTTATTCCATTTTTTATGGTTTCAATAAATTTTAATAATCAAAAACATCTCTAAATAAATTGATTTTATTTTTAAAAATATGTATTATTATTATTATTATTATTATTATTATTATTTATTTATTTTTTATTTTTTTTCCAGAAATACTGTGTTGTGTATTTACATTTTTATGGTAAATAAATTATGGTAAATAATTTTTCTGGTAAATATTCCTTAAAAAATGTTTTAATAATAATTTTATTATTAATAGTATCACTATCATTACATTAAGTAATATATTTCTGTCACAGTTTCTTCAAGTTAAACCGAACTTTATTTTGACGGGTTGCTGGGAAGACGATTAAGTTTCTGTTTGTATATGATATGCCTCACAAGAAATTGTAATATGCTCATGAAGTGACTCTTGCAGCAGTTTTATAGATCATGTTCATGTGTTTATGTACTCGTATATTGATGTGGCAGAGGCTGAAATCACCACGAACGCATGCGTGCTTCAGTATGTGTGTAGTAAACGAAACCGTGTGTCTGCGCCATTCATTCACACAGAGACACGCAAAACATGCAAGGTTCATATTTAAGTCGTATTTTTGCGGCCTAATATTTACAGAAAGGCGTTAAATGTATTGACCTTGTTTTGATTTCTTAATGCAAAATTCAGCAAATTCCGTGACATTCCACGTTATACAGTAAATTCCATTTTTATGACTGGATTCCGGAATTCTGTGAATTCTGTGTTTTCCGCATCGCTTTTATTCTTTTTTTAAAAAAGTAAAAAAACTTTAATTAGACCTGAAAATGTTAAATGGAATTTAAACTGAAATAGTGGAATTCCTAACGATTCCCATACCTAATTACATCTGTCTGTTGCTCTGTGCCTTTTCCTTTTTGGTGCCTTTGGTTTTCTTTTTCTTGTATTTTGATGAGCATGAACGATGGTTCATGATGATTAGAGAGACATGTAAGAGCTTTTCTCTCACTCAGAAATAGTGGGTGTGGGACAAAGAGAGAGACTGTTAGGCTGCCAGAATTTCTTAAAGCATTGCGAGTGTTTACACATGCAGCACTCAGACCTCAAATCAAGCCTTATTGGCCATGCCCTTGTTCCGTGGATTTCGTCCCATGCGGAGAAAATATCCACCAAATGTCCGTTCTGCTGTGAGGAACTGTGAGGAACTGTGAGGACTGGATTAGTGGACTGACAAGTAGTCCCCAGTAGGAGTCCGACCGGAGATGAGCTCTAATCCAAGGTTTGCGTTCTCCGGTGGTTAGACTCCTTGAGAAGTGTCCAGCAGCTGAAGAAGTGCGGATGTCTTCTCTGTCCAGCTCTTCCAGTAAGGAGTGTTTAACATGGCACCTCTCCTCCTCGCCGAACGTTTGAACGTGTGTGGTCCTACGTGGTGCCACTTGGCTGGCATTTCCTCTCTGCCCGCGTGCGCGACCCCCACTGACCTCGAGTCGCAGGGTCCATCATCGCCCCACAGCCGCACACTTCCTGACCTGGAGATGACCCCCTCGGGTCCCCTGCATCTGTCCACGCGCTGCCCTTGCCAACAATTTGTGTGTGTTTATGAGTGTGAGAGAGACAGAAAAGCAGAACGTGTTGAATTTATTTAAACTGAGCTGATGATACATTATGTCTAGAGGGCAGTAAAATAAACAGTTATTCCCAGTTCATCATTTTCTTCCTCATTTCAAAAACCTCTGCTGTCTTCTTGTCTGTGTGGTATGTCATATTTAAGCCAGTCATGCTTCATTTTGTGTTGCTATTTTAAAGAGTTTGTAATATTTTGTGTGTGTGTGTGAGAGAGAAAGAGTAATGTCAGCACTTTAAAACTTTCAGGTTCAGGTTGACAACAGTTTGCAGTAACAAAACAGCCATTTTTTTGAATGAGATCTGAGGCAAATCTAATCACATGCAGCCACACAAAGGAGGAGATGAGCTAGGTTAGGTATGAGAAGCATATTACTGTAACAAAAACACAGTTGATATTTCACAGATTTTTTTCCTTTAAAATTTTCAGTTGAACATACCCAATCAGTCAAAATTAAAAGGAGTCAGTACAATTTGTACCATTTATTTTATTTAAAAATATAAATACATTATGTGTGTATATATATATATATATATATATATATATATATATGTACATATATATATATTATTGCAAATGTTTTTTATTTGAATATTTTTTTACATTTAATTTAAAGTTGAATTTTCAGCAGCCATTACTCCAGTGTCACCATGATCCTTCTGAAATCATTATAATATGCTCAAGTAGCATTTAATTATCATTTTGAAAACTGTTGTGCTGCTTAATATTTTTATAGAAACCTTAATACATTTCAAGGATTCTTCTGCTTAAAAAAACAAGAATAGTGTATATTGGTTACACTTTATGAAACATTTATTAATCATTAACAAACATTTGTACTGCTCGACATCAGCAGTTTCTAAAAATTCAAATGTTAATCAAATTTTCAAAGCAACTTGAATGTACTGTCTATTAACTAATGATCTGTGGTGAAAGCGTGGCTCATAAATATTTAAGTTACTTAGTAATTTTCACTTGCAAACATTCACACACAGTTGTTGTAAGAGGGTCCAAGATAGTCTGCGTAGAGAAGGTAGGACAGAGTAAGGTAGTGAAGAGGCCCCTTTGTAATTTATTGAAGTGCTGAATTTTATTTAAAGCCAGTCTGATTCACCGTGTTTGGTCTAAACCAGATGACAAGGCCGACTGGACACTCCCTTCGACTCACTCCATTCACACGCTTGAGTTCATCTCCGTCCTCCTGAAACGAAAGGTTGTGTACGCTCACAAACATGGCCGTGTGATTATTTAGAGATCGTTCATGGTCAATAGTGTTGTTGGGATGCAGGCAGGTTGCCTTGGCAGTTAATGGGTTTGTTTAATGTGAGCTTCCTGATGGAGTCTTGAAGAAGGCCATCTGCTGCGTTAGAAACGCCTGTCTCCCATCACATCGTCTTTTTCTAATGGACACCAGACAAATGACAGGATGAGGATCTGAGATCAGTGGAAAGGAATGAAGGGGAAGGATGGAGAGAGAAACAGAGAGAGAGAGAGAGAGAGAGAGAGAGATGGGCCGAACGATAAACAGAGGGGTATACTGAGTGAGATGAACTGGGAAAGCACTGAGCCACACACACACACACACACACACACATGCATTCTGTCTCTTAGTGTCACAACACACACCGACACGCAAATAGGTGCAGCCACAGACAGGTCTGTACACACACTCTTACTGGAAGGTGGGAAGCCTCTCTGGTCTCACTGGAATGTGAAATGGCTTCCCAGAAAACTGGTTTTATTTGGGTTTCGTTCCCATCAAGCTTCCGTCCAGCTCAGCTCACCTCTCCAGAGAGAAAGAGAGGGAACGCATGGACCAATTTTTCTGAATGCTGTCAGTGTCGAACCCTTATTGGAGGCAACTTACATTTAGGTGATGCTGTCAAAGACATCTGGACAGCACTCACTGCCAAACATTAGCAAGCATGTGGAATTTTGACCTTGCTGATATTGTTTTAAAACAACTGTTATTTTAAGCTGTTGAGATATCAACTGATTAATGTCAGATATTGGCTAATATCCTGATAGCTTATCGTTCTTTAGTGGAAGAATGTTTCCTTCTCACAAGAGTTTTTTTGTTTATTGTTTGCTGTACAAGTACATAGTACAAGTGCATTTAAAAGAAGAATTTATTGTGGCAGTTTGACGTAAACTGTTAACTTGCACTTGATTGTACATACAATAAACTTATGTAATTTAGATAATTACAAGTTATTATATTTTAATGAGAGAAGTAGAAAATTGTGGGATTTACAGTCAGGAAGAGTTTTTAATGCATTATGTTCATTCTAGTGATAGATAATTCACGTTGGAGACCATGTTAAAGAATTGGCTCACCCGAAAGTTCTATCATTAATTACCATCTCAATCAAATTCCAAATGCTTCTTTTCTTCTGGAGATAGACAGAAAAAAAGATGTTTATTTTAATTGCTGATTTGGTGCTTAAGTACGTTTTACTATCATTGTTCCAAATGTGTGTGCTGCTTATGAAAAACAGGATTCTTTGAGAATCCTTTGATTCTTTCAGATTCCTTGCCAAATAAAAGTTTATTATCACTGATTTATTGTTTATTAGGCCTAGCACTAATTGATGAGATTATCGCTGATTATATTTAAATTTAATAACATTGAATATATGAAAGCACGATTGAGATTTTTTTTTTAGTTATATTTTTTTGGGCATTTTTGTGCTTTCATTTGGACAACTTTTAAGGTGATTTTCTCAATATATAGATTTTTTTTGCACCCTCAGATTCCAGATTTTCAAATAGTTGTATCTCGGCCAAATATTGTCTTATCATTCCAAACAAATACATACAATAGCAAAGTACATCAGTTGAAAGCTTATTTATTCAGCTTTCAAATTATATTTTTGAATCTCAATTTTTTTTAAAAATTGACCCTTATGACTGGTTTTGTGGTCCAGGGTCATGTGACATATGAGCAATGTCACATGAGTTGCAGTGCGATATGGCTGTATATCGGCACGGCTGTGATTCAGCTGCAGGTAATTACAGCGTGCCAAAATACTGCGTTTGCTGATATTGCATTTATACAGCAGTTCGACAACACAAGTATGTAAAAACATGAGAAACAACAGCGGAGTGTCTGTAAAACCCTCTTTTGTGCGGAACTACACCATAAAAAATTACCGTGAATTTAACACTTACACTTAAAACCTGTTAAATGGTTAACGGTAAGTTCCCCTACTATATACAAAACTGTATTGGACATTGCATGTAATTTTACAGGTAGTGTACTGTTTTCTGAAGTGAAAAAGAACGTAAAATTTACAGTAAATAATCATAAATTGGCATTGCCAGAATTCCCTGCGTTACATTTCATATTTGTTTCTTCGTTGAAATACCTTTCTTATTTCTTCTTAGTTTTTTTCTTATCAGTTTTGTACATTAGGGTTGAATGTTACATCTAATGTTTATTGCATTATTTCAGTTTCATGTGTGTTACAACAGTGGTGTTTAGTGTTTGTGTGAATGACACTGTGCACCTTCTTTGTATGTTAGTATTTAAAAGCTGCTTGTCGTAGGCTTTGGTTCATCATGTGACTTTCTCGTCACCACCTGCTTTTTGTGTTTATCAGTGTATTACAAAGGTACAAAACAGATTTCAGATTTTTAGTAAGTTGGTATATTAACACTATATCAGTTAATGAAATTAAAAATGTAAATTTAAATTTAAGTTAAATTAAATGTAAATTTAAGTTAAAATCGTAAAACCCAAAAACGTTGCTACCATATATTTTTACGGTAAAATTCTGGCAACCACAGCTGCCTTTTTTTTTTTTTTTTTACGTAAATTTTGTTTTTTTTTTACAGTGTATACTTCCACCATGGATTCAAACTTTAGAAATAGTGACGAAGAAATGTTGACTTTCTTAATTGAAAGCTTATTGTATCAATGCATTAAAATCTTACTGTATTATGTAGATTTTTATAAAAGAGCTGGACTGAGCGAGTGTGATAACCTCCATCTAATACAGCATCCATTCTTCAGATCAGTCTCATATTTACAGTAAAATATAAGTTTAAATGTCCGCTGAGAAAAGCGATATATTTGTTGTACTATCCTTTTATCTGTTAAGGGTGATTTCCAATGACAGCGCTTCTCAGTGTAGTTGTTAATTTCTGAAAACACTGAAGCAATTTTCAAATGTTGTCTTTATTAAAAACCCACATATCTGAAGTCTAAACAAGTACTTCTCTTTAAGTCTTCTCTTAAAAAAATTCAGTGTGATTTCGGTGTCCGCCATGATAGTCGCTGTGAGCGGAGTGATACAAATGCATCAAATGCACAAAAGCATTGTAAGCCTAAGTACATCGTAGACCCATTGAAACCAATCAACATATCACTAGAATATCGCACTCCTCTCAGCCATTCAGATTCGAGAAGCGGAAGGAACAGTTGTATAAAGAATAATATATAGCTATATAGAGTAACTGTTCTGCTGCATAAGAGAATCTATGATACTTTGTAATAATACTTGATGGTGCCATACATAAGCCATTTCAGTTAATGAAAAAAAAAGATCAACCTGGAATTTCTGCAAAACAATTAAAATTGTGTTCCTCACAACAAAGAAAATAAAATGGATTTGGATTGAAACGAATCGAGTAAATTATGACAGAAGTCTGTTTTGTTAATTAAGATATTAGACATAAAGTTTGCATTTAAGTAAATAAAGAAGGGAAGGTGCAGAGAGTCTTCATTTGAATAGTTTGCTCTTGGCAAACTTTGCAGTCTGACTCCAGTGTATATTGTTTGTGTGGATCGGTGGTGTGTTCAGCCTTGTCCATATCTCATTACAGATAGGCTATCAGCATAGCCTCAACACACTGTGTGCTTACAGCCATGGTGTTCCTGTGGAATTAGCGGCTTAATATACTTCCTTTCTCGCATTCCTCCTGTCTTTCTCTTTCTGTAAATCCTTTGCTTTCTCTCAGACTCTGAATTTTTGTTTTTTTTGTGGGTTGACATGTTTGCTCTCAAGGCTGAGTGTTTGTGTTAGAGCTCACGTGAGGGAATTGGCTTCTTGCTCTGTAACTCCAAAACTGTAGCCCTTCTTTGACTGGACATAGAGCTGCCTGTGCGTTGGTGTGCCTTGGTGAATATATTTTATTTTTTAACACGTTTTTTTTGTTTTTATAGGGTATAAGTTATGTGCGCCTGTGTGTGGTCGTATTCGCTTCTTTTAGTATAGGGCAAGTCTGTAGATTTTCTTTTTAGGATTTCAGGTAGTTCAGTTCAAAGAGGGTTTAGACTGGAACTCATTACTCATAGTTTAAATCCCATGTTCTGCGTCAGACGGCCCTCTTTTCCCAAACTTTTTAAGAGAAACAATTAAAGCGCCATCTTCCCAAACATTTAAAGATCCAATTACGTTATTTGAATTTGTATACGTAACGTACTTCCAGTCCATCAGGCCTGTCTTTCTTAAAGAAAAGGTGTCTTATACTGAGCTTGTGGACTAATCTGTTCACTTATCTTTCTGCTTTTTTATGATTTCATGATTCAAACCATATAATTGTCTTCTTGAATGGCAGACAGTTTGTCGGAGCTCAAATATGACTCAAACTTTTCTCTTGTGTAGAGAAGGAGAGGAATTTGTCAGGCATGACATCATCCAACCCACTGATAGGCTTCCAGTGTTTAGTGTTCACTCTTTACTGTATGTAACGCTGAAGGAAAAACAAATCATCAGCCTTGTGAGAAGAGACTAATGTGCTTCGAATTCAGGGTGGAGGTCCTTCTTAAAACAACAAACCCTCGGCCCAACTAAGGCCTTGAAACTCGGTGCGGGACTGTAGGTATTGCACACAATTTTAATCAATCCCACAAGCTGCGCAATCACAATGTACCCAAATAATCTGTTGTATTATATTACATTTCTATTACGCTATGACTAAATAAGAAATGATCCTATGAATTTTTGAGAACAAAATTAGATGTAGGTTCCTGCTGAATACACAAATAAAGTAGGTCAAAAATTGTCCTTATTTCAAGTCCATTTTAAGGCGCACACCCTTTTTAGGCCTGATCCTTAATAGACATCATTTGCAGGGCTGTCAATCAAAATGGAGTTGTCACAGAAACGGCTCACCCTTCTTGGCCTAAAAGCCGACCTGGTGAATGGGACCCACCCATGCACCAACACACACACTCACACACACACACACACACACCACATCTGCAGGCCTTATCATGGGGCAGGCTGTGGCCGGGCTCCTTCAGGGCTTGGCAGGGCTGTGAGCGGGCTGGCCCAGCTGTGATGTGGGGCTCTGTGGGCAGCTGCGGCCACCGAAAGGCCTGCTGCGGTGCTGGTGTGGTTTGCCGACACGCGGATGCTCCCATGTTTCACTGATGCAGTGGAAATGTAAAAGTTAACCCTCAG